>NC_069000.1:28700297-28705523 GCF_001194135.2 Octopus bimaculoides | reverse complement strand
ATTAAAACTTTTTCCTCCTTTAATTGGACAGGATAAGTCTCTTCATGTGGCTACTTGAAGTGACATAAAACATTTCTAGTTTCGATGTGTATGGCAATCTTGTCAAACATTAAAAATGCAAAGTTGAAAAATGGGAAATAAGAGAAAATTAGGGAGGAAGACAAAACTGGAAATTTCAACAGTTTGCTCTCATATTCTATTTATACTTAAGAAAATGTCCGCAATTTTCCAATTGTTTTTTTTTTATATATATTTCCTACTTTTTTTGTATATTTACTCCTTGACATTGAAGTATTAATATTTGGTACCATGGACCTACAATCGAAACCAGTAATATTTCATAAGAGCCATGGCTGCAGTTTAATGAATGAAGCAAGTAAAAAGGTAAAAGGTAAGGCTGGTAACTGAAAAATTCCTTGACCAGCACTATGTACTTATTAAGGAGGTCTTATCAACCTGATGGTGCACCTTTCTTTTTTGACCTATTTGAGCCATAGCTACATCCTTTGCTTACATTTTTTCTGGACACTAAGGTGTAATTTGTTGGATATCTGACTGTTGCTTCTAACAGGTGGAATAATCACTCAGAAGCTCCTCCTTTAACTGGTGGCTGCTGTTTGTTGAAACTAAAACCTCATAATATGATCTTTGGAGGTTTTGGTTACATTCCAACATTTTACATTGAGCAATCTTAGGCAGGTTGGTATAAAAAAGGGATTTTATGCTAGACAGTGGCTCCCAACCGGGGTCCATATAAGATTTTATTGTTAAAATTTATCTGCAACTAAATATTTTAATAATCATTATTATACAATTCATAATAATATTTAATTATAAAAATATAATAGGTTATTTGAACATTAGATGTCTAGGAGGGTCCATCTCAGTAAAATAGGAATCAAAGGGGTCCATAGGTAGAAAATGGATGAGAATCACTATGTGTGCTAGAGTATACAGGTTCTCTCATTGTTCCTTATACAGAAAGAACTTCTCAGAAGTCCAACAAGTCACCTCAGGTATAAAGGTGACCACATACTTCTTTTCTGATCACTGAACATCAAAGCAACACACACACACACACACACACATTTCCCTGTTTTTTTTTTCTTTATTTGTCTCTTATCATTCTTCCTCCTTCTCCTTCTCCCCTCTAATTCCATAGGTTAAGATAAACCTCTGTTTGCTGCTCCTCCTTCCCTTCCAATACAACAGGAAATGCTTATAATTGTTAACTTGTGTTAGCTATAAATTATTTTGCCACAGCACACCATCTTATGGAAATAAAGAAAGAAAAACTTGTCAAATGGCTTAAGAATTCAAAATATTTCTCAAAGCAATGGAGAATAAGTGTGTGTGTGCATGGTTTTGTGTATATGTGAAACTTTGTGTTTATATAGGGGTACATTTATGTATATATCTATATCCGTGTTGTTCTGTTTAACCCCAGGTGAGCCCTGACTGGACAGAGCTATGATCAAGGCATTTCTGCTGTGACTATCTTGTCTCTTTACAATGCCTAGAGAACCCAAGGTCATATTACCCCACATTTTCTTTTCTAAGGTGGTAGGGTGTGAATTGAGAGAGAGATTTGGTTGCTATTTCTAGCAAATTGAGTAACCACATAGAGCCTGCATGCATGTATGTGTGTGTAATTGAAGTTATAATGATTCTTTTTTTATTATTATTATCTTAAAGCAGCTGAAGATATATATTCAGAATGAAATAAAAATATATATTTATTTATTTTGGGGTAATAATGATGTTTTGTTTTTTCTCTGCTACCAGAAACTCTGAGAAAGAGTTGTATGTATGTGTGTGTGTGTATTATAGTATATATTTTATTTTATTTATAATTTTACTGATTTATTTCTATTATTTTCTTTGCTTATTTGTTTATCATTGCTCCATTTTAGATATATGAAGTGTGGGTGGAAACTAGAATATAGAACAAATTTAAAAATAAAGGAAAGTATAAAAGATGTAATAAAAGCAGATGAAAGAAAGAAATGCAACATAGGAATGACTAAGAACCTACATGCAAAGAAGGGTGAATTTTTATGAGATTTGTATAAATATTTAAGTTAGTGTATGTTGTGAGGGTGGGAAAATCTAATTGTGAGACAAAAGTCTACATAGTTTCATATTGACATTGTCACTACCATAGCAGAACCTATGCAGCAGTCGTTCTCAACCGGGGTTCATATGACCCTTGGAAGTCCACATAAGATTTCATTGTTAAAATTTTGTGCAATAAATTCCCTATACTTCTACAATACACAAAATATTTTCACAATCTTTTTTATACCTTTCCTTTTTATATTTAATCATAAAAATATATGATTTTTTAAAGATTGAATGGTTATGAGGGTCCACCTGAGTAAAATGAATATGATGGGGGTCCTTAGGTAAAAAATAGTTGAGAACTACTGCTATACAGTATACAACATAACCAGCCTAGCATCACAACAGTCAATGCCACAACATCACTGCCCAAGCATCACTGCCCACCATGACAGCCACAACTGACATCAGAACAGCCTTACCATCACAACATTACTGGCTTAGCATCACTAACAATCACTGCTACAGCTTCACTGACACAGCATCAATGTTGCAACATCATTTACATAAAATATTGAGTTCTTTTATCAAATTAACTGAATTTTTTCAGACTTCATACTTTTTATCTGGTAGGGTTTTTTTGTCCAGCCAATCTCTGGAGACTCTACACCAATACCTCTATTTTACCTGCTAGTTAAATTAACTCTTTCTGATCAGACCATCATTTTCCATTCTTTGTTGATTCTTGTGATTATATACAAATATAGTTGTGTCGCTGTTATTTACACTTAGAAAAGTATTGATTAAACCTTTGATTGAAAGTATTTCAGTTTTATTTTGAGTGTAATCTCAAACTACTATCATCCAATGTGTCTGTTCCTTTTAAAGACATTTATAGTGTGTACATGTAGAGACTCAAATTTATAGCGTGATTTGATGAAAAATCTAGCTACTCTTTCTAATAAGTCAAGCAACTGTTTAGTGCATGGATATGTATGTGTTTGTTTATGTGTATATCTGATTTGAAATAAATAACTTTATTTCATCTTCCATCTTCATTGTTCTTCCATATAACTTCAAAATGACACAAATGATTCACACAAACCATTTAGTCACTGCCCTTCTCTTGGTCTTGATGGAACTAGTTATTTAAAATTCTTACATTCACTTAATTTCCACACACTTTGTTTTTACTTGCCTGTAACAAGAGAGTTCTTCTTTTGATAGTTTCCCCTTGGGCAGTTTCTCTCTTCCTCTATCTCCCTCTCCCCCTCTGTTTGTGTGTGTGCATGCATGTATTTTTCCAGATGTTTTCCCAAGCACCAAGCTGGTTTTCACTTCCTTCCTTCATTAAATGTTATTTATTCATGCTATTAAATAATGAATAAATGTTTTACACCTTTAGCATTTTTAATCTGGTAATGGTAAAGACAAATGTGGTTTTGAGGGAGATTTGGCTGCTATTTCTATCAGCTACAACAATCACAAAGATAGAAGCTCTCCATAAAGGTTCTCTAAAAAATGTGTTTTTTCAGGTGGCAGGAGGTGTACTTTTACTAAAAGTAATGTCCCAGCAAGGTTGGGATGTAGTGTGGTGTTCTAATGGTATAAAATCAAGTAAAATTTGGCACACTTCACAGTTATGTAATTCCTGGTTCAATCCCACTACAAGGTACCTTAGACAAGTATCTTCTAGCAAAGCTGTAATTAAGTAAGAGGAGATAGAATAATCTCAGAAGGTCTGTTTTTGTTCTTGTTGCAATAAAATGTGGCCTTCAGTCAGATGTTCAGATGATTCAAATTCTTGTTCCATTAGAAAGTTCATTAGCCTTATTTGCAATCCATTGCATCACATTTCTTTTTCATGCTCAAAGTTACAGCCAGTTAGGAGCTTCCTTGGTTAACTGTACAATCTTAGTTGAAAAAATGTTAATAATCAATTTATAGTTTTCACTGTTGTTCGATGGAGGAAAATTTAGAGAAGTTGGGCATAAGAGGAATTAGATGAAGAGAGGAGACTGTGCTGGTTTGGCCTTGTGATGCAGATGGAGGTGGACAGTTACATAAAGAAGTACTAATCACTTAAAGTGTAAGGAAGTTGTGAAGGAGGGAATTGTGGGGTAAATTATTGAAGGCTGATCTTCAAATGTTGAGCCTTACACAGTTGATGACAGAGTGCCAAAATATGTGGTTGAGCCATGTAGGAGGGCAAAAATTGGCTTGAGCTATAATAAACCATCCAACCCATGCCAGCAGAAGAAGGGTGTGAAATGATAATGATGATGTATGTATGCATCCATAGATACATGCATGCATGTATGGAGCTGAAGCAATCCTCAGTTCAATCAAACCATCCATCCAATGCCAGTGTGGATGACGGATGTTAAAAGATGATGATGATAGCTAACAAATAGATATTATATACACATATGTATTATATACAAATAGATATTATATACACATATGTATGTGTATATCTATGTTTGTGTTTGTACCCAGTGTTGAGATAAATCTTTTAATGTCAAAGCCGTAGCACAGTGGCTCGATAAAAAGAGATTGATAAAATTAGCAGCAAAGTGGAAATGAGTATTTGTGTTGACACGATCAATGAAATCTTGGAAGGCATTGCCCCAACATGGCCATGACTCAATGAGTGAAACCATTAAAAGAATCATATTATATATCCTTGTATATTTTTGGTAAGAGATTTGATCAGGCATTGTGTGTTGAAGCAAATATTGAAACAGATCTCAACAGTGGAGAGAGGGAGGGGGAGAGTGAAGGAACATGTGGGACAAATGACTTTACTGATTGCTGGTAACAGCAACTAGCTAAAATAATAACAAAGTAAATAAACTGAATAGCAGCTAACGGGTGCATATGGTATGGGTATTAATTAATTGCCGAATTGGCAAACACATGTACAGCAGAACAAACTTACTGTGATAGTTGCAACATGGTGTTGAGACATTTTACTATTCATATATTTTTTTTTGTTTCAGTCATTTGACTGCAGTCATGCTGGAGCACCACCTACCTTTGGTTGAACAAATCAACCCCAGGTCTTATTCTTTGTAAGCCTAGTACTTATTCTTTCAGTCTCATTTGCCGAACCGCAAAGTTACGGTAATGTAAACACAGTTATCAAGCAATTGGGGGGGGGGG
>NC_069000.1:28699174-28700068 GCF_001194135.2 Octopus bimaculoides | reverse complement strand
GCTGAAAAAATAGACTTTATATCATCTAACCTTGTTTCAACACACTGTGTATTTATAGTGAAAAATATTGTATGTGGTTAGACGATATAAAGTTTATTTTTTCAGCATATTGGCATAGAAAATTTTTTTCTTTTGCCTTTATTTATAATTGTTTACATACACACATGTTATATATATATATATATATATATATATATGTGTGTGTGTGTGATGGGCTTCTTTCAGTTTCTGTCTACCTAATCCACCCACAAGGCTTTTGTTGGTCTGAGACTATAATAGAAGATACTTGCCCAAGGTGCCATGCAGTGGGGCTGAACCTAGAACCATGTAGTTGGAAGCAAGCTTCTTACCACACAATATGAATGGTAAAATACACACACACACCTATGGACACTAACTAATCACACTAATGATCAGGTAAGATATATTCCAGCCATAACCATCTCACATTTTTGAATAGCAGAACTAAGTTGTCCAATGTGTCTTGTCTTTCTCATGGAAAAAAATAATAATTATCCTTTCTATTATAGGCACAAGGCCTTATAATAACAATTATAAAATATATTATGATTTGTACACACAGCAAGTTATGCCTACAATGACTGATGAATTATGGAATGAAGTAATAGTAAGATTTAGCTGTTGTTCCTAGCAGGTCAGACACTTGCATTGAGGCTCCTTCTTTGCTTCAAATGACCACTTGGAGAAGCCTCTCACTTGAAGGACACCCTAAAAGTTGTTCAAAAAGGGATTCTTTATTTGCTGAAATTATTTAGTATGTTAGTAAGTATTTCTCATTTCTGTTTATCTGTCTGCTGCTTGCCCTTACCCTACTTCACCTCTCTCTCTCTCTCTCTCTCTCTCTCTCTCTCTCTCTCTCTCTCTCTCTCTCTC
>NC_069000.1:28689683-28698401 GCF_001194135.2 Octopus bimaculoides | reverse complement strand
CTCTCTCTCTCTCTCTCTCTCTCTCTCTCTCTCTCTCTCTCTCTCTCTCTCTCTCGATTGTTTTCTTTTCAACTATCACCATCATTAGTACCACACCATTGCCACAACTGCTATACATACACCATTCAGACTACTGACACCACCACATCAACACCTTTGACTCCACCGCTACCACCATCACCTCCACCTCTATCACAACTACAGCACATACTATTACTATCACCCCATTACCATCTTTACCAGCAATCTACTACTGCTCTCACCATCTCTATACCTACCATTACTCTCACACCAGCAAGAGGAATAGTAGAAGTGTCATTGAAAAGTGAGAGAAGGGGTCAAAGTATGACACACTGACACAAAGAAATTCGTTTTGGCATTTATTATTATAGATTATCTCCCACCAGCAGTCCCCATGGAAATGTTAAAGGTTATATTCAAAATAAAAATATTGTTGGAAGTTTACAGAGAGGCATGGCCATGTGGTAAGAAGCTTGCTTCCCAGCCACATGATTTCAGGTTCAGTCTCACTGTGTGGCACCTTTCTACTGTGTAGCCTCAGGCTGACCAAAGCTTTATGAGTGGATTTGGTAGACAGAGACTGAAAGAAGCTTGTTGTAAAAATGTGTGTGTGTGTGTCTTTGAGTCTGTGCTTGTCCCCTACCACTGCTTAACAACTGGTGTTGGTGTGTTTACATCCCTATAACTTGGCAGTACAGAGCAGTAGAATAAGTACCAGGCTTAAAAAAGAAAATATAAGTAATAGAGTTGATTCATTCAACCAAAAATTCTTCAAGGTGGTGCTCCAGCATGGCTGCAGTCTAATGACAGAAACATTTTTTAAGATGTCCATACCATACAGAGAGTATTGAAAGTGCAGTCTAAGAAAAGAACATCTTTCAAAATTCTGTTGTTTGTTATACATTTGGTTGTACCCTTTTCATCTTTTCCAGCTTGACAACTGTTAGCTGTTATTTTTATCTTCATGACAAGAATAATTCAAAGGTCTCACCTATCTGTAATATGTTTTTGCTACAGTATAGCTACATTGGTAAAGCTTTAACAAATCTTAATATGCTGAATTATACAAAAGCAGTGAGCTAGCGGAATCATTAGTATGCTGGGCAAAATGCTTCTCAGCATTTTGCCTGTCTTTGTGTTCTGAGTCCAAAATGTGCCAAAGTCGACTTTGCCATTCATCTTTTGAAGGTTGATAAAATAAGTACCAGTCAAGTACTAGGTTCAATGTAATTGACTAACTCCTCTTCAGAAATTGCTGGCCTTGTACCAAAATTTGAGATAATATGCAGAGTGGCAAATTGGTGCAGTCATTAGAGTACTGGATAGAATGTAGGACAATAATTGTTCTAACAGTCATTACTCTGTGTTCAAATCCTGTCCAGGTCAACTTTGTGTTTTTTAAGGCAGTACTCCAGCATGGCCACCGTCTTCCTACTGAAATGACTGAAAGAATAAAAGAATATACTCTTATTGTCATACCAGAGAATAGTGCATATGGTGGAACTTGAATTCATAGTCCTAGTCAGAGAATAACAGCAGCTACCCCAGTGATTTGTGGATTCTAAAGAAAGAATATATATCCATACATATATCATTACCATCATGTTCATCATCATTTCGATGATCCTTTTCCAATTCTTGCGTGGGTCAAATGGAATTTGTTGAGGCAGATTTTCTACAACTGGATGCCCTTCCTGTTGCCAGCCCTCACTTGCTTTATCACAAGATAATATTTCCCCATAGGCAGACGTGCTTTTCATGAAAGGGGTCTTTGAATGAACAGCACATGGAATTTATGTCTCCACATTATCCACTTGTAATATCAAAATATAAACTCCAATCGGAATCTACATACCATGGATAATAATGGAATTGCAACTATAACATCTTACATATATTTTCATTTTTATTTTCATTCTCTTATTTCCCTTTATATTTCCTATATCCATCTTGCTGGACAGGCATACATTCACACTCCCACATGCATGTGTGTGTGTGTATATATATATATATATATATATATATATATATATATATATATATATATACATACATACATACATACATACATACATATACATTCTCTTGTCACACACCTACACCTGTACATATACAAATACATGCATATCCGTATAAATGAAGGGGATGTATGCATGAAAGTCACACTTATGCACTAGACACAGGACATACACATACACATATATACACACACATACACATATACATATAGAATATATACATACATATTCATATACTCACACACATACACATTCGCACAATTAAAAAGAAAAAATGAAAAATATATATAAAAAAGAAAATATTAAAAGAAGTTAAGACATGTGGGAAGCTTGGTTTGTAGACATTTGACATCTACTTCTAGCATATTGACATTGTCCCTCCAGCACCCTTAATTATAATTATATACTTAAATATAGACATATATGTACACAAACTCACACACATTCATGCACACAGACTCACGCACACACAGACACATTGATAGATATCAGTAGATATGCACACAGACATACACATATATACATGCGTGCATATAGTCACTAACTTAAAATATTTAACCAATTATCTTGGATATAGTATAAATATATATGCTTTATCTCTTGTAGTTTATGTCTTTGATTTCATTCTATAGTTGATCAGCCTTACAAATAATAGAAATGTGGTAAAGATCATAGCTGAATGAAATTGTAATTATTAACTCTTATTATTATTTTTTTTTTTCATTTAGGCACAAAATCTTTCTAAAATTTTATAAGGGAACAAAAAGGAAGTTGTTTTACTTGTCAATTTCCTAATCATATTACTTTTCAGCACTAGCTAGCACTACAAACAAATTCTTATAGAAATTATATATTTATATATTAGTAACAGAGACAGTATCATGAGGTAATGTTAATCCCCACTTAAACATGGATGTTCTATGAAAACAAACTATACTGTGGTAGATAGATACCATGAGAGAAACTCTCATATTGGCTTTTGGTGCAAAATGCTCTCTTGTTTATATTACTAACAGGGAGATAAATCTCTGCCACTTCCAGTGCCAAGACCACCAGATCATGTGATTTCAACTTTTCTTGGTCTTGTCAATGATGGATGCTTGACTGCTAGAGATAGCAGCAACTCATCTTGGATCTCTTTAGTTTGGCTCACAGATTTAAAAAAAATTTTTTTTTTAGCTAAACAGTTTGAAACTTCGTATACTGGTGTAATTGCTGAACATGGTTTACTTTCAACATTTTTGACAAAATTTCATATTTTAGAAGTTATTTCATGTTAAAGTTGTCATATTTGGGTAATTTTAAGTAATCACTTCTGTGTATTCAGCTGAAGAAACCTACTGCTATTTGCTATAGTAATCGAAGAGCAACAACTTCCAGGTCATCTCTGCTAAATGTATTTTTCAACCACATGTGGATTATTCAGTGTGTTAGTAAAGATAACCCGGAAGTTGTTGCTCTTCGATTACTATTGCAAGCAGCAGTAGATTTCTTCAGCTGAATACATGTTGTTGATTGGTTTAATTTACCCAAATATTACAACCCTAACACGAAATAGCTTCTAAAATATGAAATTTTGTCAAAAACGTTGAAAGTAAACTGTGTTCAGAGTGAGAAATTACACCAGTATACAAAGTTTCAAACTGTTTAGCTAAAAAAAAATTATTAAAATTTCTGTGAGCCAAACTGAAGAGATCCCTCATCTTCCCACGGGGCCAGAACAGGCACTGACGTCACGATTTGTCAGTGAGCTTGTTAAAAAATATGTATTAGCAACAGAGGCAGTATTAATACCAAGAGGTAATATCCCTACTTAAACATGGATGTTCTATTAGAGCATCTTATAAATTTATGATTTATAACATTCTTATAAACTTATAAACAGTTTAAATAAAATGTTTACTATGGAACCATGAGGCAGTCTGAATTACAGGAAATTGTATGTTCCCCTCCTTAATATAAAGTTACTCTATATATATTGCACTGTCACTGATCAAAGGATAGCCCAAGTTCTAAGAAGGCTTGTTTACTCCTAGGGTGTAATTTTTAAAATTTTGTTTCAGTTGGCCTCTTCATGGTTTTCATTTTTTTTTTTTTTATAAAGGTATTTTTATTGCTAAAAGTAGGCATATTTACTGTTTTTTTTTTTCTTACCTTTTTCATGGTTCTTTACTCAGCACAAAACATCCCCCATTAAAACCAAACAGCTTCACACCAATCTTTTGATTAATGAGTTTTAATATCACCCCATCCACCTTCATCTCTATATATGGAGTCAACCAGCTGGACAAAGCCAGCTATGGTGTACCACAGTTTCTTGAGATCAAATATCAAGCTGGGAAAGCATCAGATGCTTATTGAAGAAAAGAGATAAATGAAGCATAAATTGATAAGTAGGGACCTAGGTTAGATAGGTAGGTGGGGTCAATTGGTAGTGTAAGGGGCAGGGGAACTGGTTGGACTTTGTGTGTTTATAGACATCTGTGGAGTGAGCACACACCACACATTCTTTCTCTTTCTCTCTCTCTCTCTCTCTCTCTCTCTCATTGCCCCACAAAGAAGACTGTCTAGTTTATAAAAGGAGACATTGAACTTAAGAGCCACATAGCAGCAACTGGATATGTGTTTGTATGGATGTATGATTTATATTATCATTAGTATTATTATTTTTTAATCTATCTTAAACTCATTTATTTCTCATTTTAATGTCATTAGTTACACATTTTTCTCTGCAAATCCGAAAATTCTATTTTCCATTCCTAGTTGGAACAAATTTCATTTGGTTTTATGTCTTTCATCAACTCCTCCTCCCACCCCACTTGCTTTCTACTTCTTGCTTGTACAATCTATAAGTGTACTAATGACTCTCTGTGTGTGTGAGTGTGTATGTGAGAGAGAGAGAGAGTGTGTGCGTGAATCAAAACATGCCCCCTTCTCATTCCCAGTTGGAATCCATCCATTTCCCTACTTCCACTTGATGTTGTTCCTAATGTCCTTAAGAAGGGCATTGAACACTGCAGTCTTCATTTACTTTCTCCTTAGCAATTTGCATTTCCATCACTATGTGAGATATAATGTATGTGGAAAAATACACACACACCCATGTAAGCATCAGATGATGATGATGATATAATAGCCCCAGGTCAGTATTAGTGGAGCAAACAATTTATGCTCAAAGGTATTCCAGCTGTGAGAATCCTTTTTTCTGTAAAGATTATTGAGTATAACTAAAGAGACTTGACTGTTGTTTCTAACAAATAGAAAGACCATGATGTAGAGTTTCCATTTGGCTGATATATTTAATGTGTCATTTTTATGGATGGGTGTGGATAGACTTACTAAACAAGCCATACACACCCATTTTACAATGATAGAAATATGGCATAAAATTAACAGATTAAATTACTTTTTACATTAAAATACAGTTATTTTTGTTGTTGTTGCTAACCCCAGGTCAACTTGGATTTAGCTGGCCTGTTATCAAAGGCATCCCATTTGTTACTATCCCATTTTTAGGGGTAAGGTCGTGAGTTCAATTTCCAATATCACTTTGTGTTCTTGAGCAAAGGGCCAGCCTTATCACATTCTGTGTCACGCTGAATTTCCTTGAGAACTAAGTTAAGAATATACATGTTTGTGGAGTACTCAGCCATTTGTGTGTTAATTTCACGAGCAGGCTGTTACAATGAGCAGATCAACTAGAACCCTCATTGTCATATTTGACGGGAGTGCCAGAATATAGGGTTACATTATTTGATGTCCTGTATTTAAGAAAGTTAGGAATGTGTGTGATTTGAGGGAGATTTTGCTGCCTTTTCTAACAGGTGGAACAACCATATAGAGAGTGTCTGTTGTAGGGCTGGTTTAGAGTTAGCATTGTATCTTTGTCAACATACTTCTTATACTCTTTGATTCAAACTTGGAGTTGTCCTTTTACACACTGATCATAAGGAGGTTTAAAAAAATGAAAATATATACATTAAAAACAAAAAGAAAAGAAATAGCATAGAAAGTTATTGCTAATCTTTTATACTAATATACTAATTTGTTTGTGTCACATTTCTGGTCTGTTTTCTGAAAAAATTGTATCTGCAGAATTTGAAAAAGACATTATATATTGTTCTTGTTAAGCCCAGAATAGTGTACTATTCAAGCCTGGTTTTTGGTTTGGTATACAGTCCCAGGAATATTCTTGCATCAGATGGAGGTGTTTGTTCTGTCTCAGTCTACTTAATCCATTACCCTAATATGAGGGGAGGCTGACCAAGATACTCTCATGGAACATGACCAAATGAGGTTTATTTTTCAACATAGTCCCCCTTGTGGTCCTCACACTTCTTCCATTAGAATTGCAATGTTCGGATCCCATTGGCAAAGAAGCTTTCATCCCATTGGTCAAAAAAGTCGATAATAGCAGATATGATGTCACCATCACTGCAATACTGGTTCCTACTAGCCAAGTGTTTTTTCATGTTGGGGGAACAGATGATAGTCAGTTGGGGCCAAATCAGGAAAAGGGCATGAGGTTTCAATCAGTTCAAAGCCACAGTCACGCACCTGGTCCCTGGTTGTTTTTAGTTGACTTCATTCTATTGTAGGCATTTGAGTGAGCTCAGTCCGCAGTTTAAGGAAACTTGCTACCTTTTCACTCCCTCCCATCAATCATGGACTATTCCCTTTCTTCCTGACTAAGCAAAAATAAAATAAAATAAAAGCATGCCATGTAACTTTGCAGTTGTGTGGTTATGGATCCAAGATTTCTGCATGGCATCTTAGACAAATGTTTTCTAAAGTAGACTTGGGTTGGTTGCAAGCCAACATCATCATCATCATTGTTTTAGTGTTCTCTTTCCTTTGCTTGTATGGGTTGGATAAAAATTTGTTGAGGTGGATTTTCTACAGTTGGATGGCTTTCCTGTTGTCATCCCTCACCTGTTTCCATTTAGGTAATATTTTCCTGGGATCATCCATATTTTCATGGAAGATTGGAAATGAAAGACACTCCTTGCATAATAGTGGCACTCATTTATGACTATCATGCAATGTCAGGGCAAGGAGACTGTAACACACACACATGTATGACAGGCTTCTTTCAGTTTCCACCTACCAAATTCACTCACAAGACTTTTGTCAGCCTAGGGCTGGAATACAAGATGGTACTACGCAACGGAACTGAACCTGGCAACCATGTGGTTGGGAGCAAACGTCTTATCATCAGTCAGTTTTGTGCCTGTGTAAGTGCAATTTGCTAAAGTGCAAGGCAGCCCATCAGATGGCTTGTGTACATTCTTTGATGTCAATAGAATAGTTGACTCTGTTTAACTGGTCTGCAGTTATTGAGATTTTGCTTCCTTTGTCCTATTAGTTGTGTAGGTCCTGCTAAAAGATCATGAATGTTTCACTTCCTCTTGCTCCAATCCTGACATGGCCAATCTTTACATGAATTAGCTCAACAGAGAGTAGTGAAGATTCCTTCATCTTATAAGTTCAAGGCACTGTTACTACATCTGGTGCTATGATAAGATGTACTCAGTACACTTTGTAAAGTGGCAAATAAGTGGAGATGACGGTTTACAGGACCATTTAGTCTTGTTGGGGAAATGGTAACCTCTTTAGTGTTGGTGCTATAAAATACACCCAGTACATTATATTACTGTTCAGAAAGGCATCAAGCTATAGAAACTGTGCCTAAAAAGGAAATGTATAAGACTTGATCCTCTGACCTTTGTTGGAGGGCAGTAACTCTGATTAAAGAATTGATTCAGACTGTGACCCATGCAATGGATTGCATGGGAAGCAAGCAAAACATTGAAGAGGAGAGGGGTAGTGGTGATGAGAATTAGGGTGAGTTGTAATGTTTGAGTCTTTATTTTAAAACATTGGCAGGGTGAGTGAAGTAAAAAGAGTTTTCTCATTTGGAACTTAAACCAGCTGACATACATCAAGTGAATATAAGGTAAATGTTTGCCAACATCATCAAATGAGAGATCTCACATTCTGGAATGGAAACCGAATCTTAGGTCACTAAAAGTTTACCTTCTCTGTTCTATAAGGTGTAGATGAGTAGCAAAATCTACTTTATACTTAAACTAAGTTGCTGTGAAGCAGCTGTGGCTGACTGGAAACTATTTAATGGTAATTTAGCCGCCATAAATCATTCCTTTTGCCTAGCTAAACTTCTTTAATTCAATGGCTCACTGACGCTTTCCATTTTTCTGGCCTAGTTTCTATTTTTTTTAATTAGATGAACATTTCTAGATTATGCATGTGTGTGTATATGTATATATCATATATATATATGTGTGTGTGTGTGTGTGTGTGTGTGTGTGTGTGTGTATTGGGGAAGATGTGGCTGTATGGTAATGGCATCTTGAGCAAGTGTCTTCTACTATATAGCCTCAGGCCTATGAAAGCCTTGTAAGTGGATTTGGCAGGCAGAAACTGTAAGAAACCCCATCACATGTGTGTGTGTGTGTGTGTGTGTCACTACTGCTTGACAACTGATGTTGGCATGTTTATATCCCTGTAACTGAGTTGTCCAGCAACAGAGACCAATAGAATAAGTGCCAGGCTTAATAAAAGATAAGCACTGGAGTTGATCCATCTAACAAAAAATTCTTCAAGGTGGTGCCCCTGCATGGCCACAGTCTAATGACTGAAACAAGTAAAGATATATATG
>NC_069000.1:28687316-28689535 GCF_001194135.2 Octopus bimaculoides | reverse complement strand
TATATATATATATATCACACACTTATAGGTAGATACAAAAATAATTGCATATATATGTGTGTATGTATGTATTTGCTCATTTATAGATTTCAGTCATTGGACTATGGCCATGCTGGGGCACTTTAAAAATTTACTCAACAATATTGAGCCTAATTTATATATAGCTCCTCTGAAATGAATATTTTTAATATCAACATATATTAAAGCAATGGACTAGAAATCTGTTAGGGTTGTAATTTTATTGGTAATGCACACATTTTATGGCATGGGCATGACTGTGTGGTTAAGAAGCTCCCTTGCAGTAGCACAGTCTCAGGTTCAATCCCATTGTGCAAAACCTTGTGCAAATGTCTTCTACTATAGCCCTAGGCCAACCAATATCTTATGAATGGATTTCCAAGACAAAACTATGTGTGTAATTCTTTGTGTCTGTTTGTGTCCTTGGAACTTAGTAGTAACAGACTTAAAATATAAGTACTGGGATTCATTTGTTCAATTAAACCCTTCAAGGTGGTGTCCCAGCATGACCACAGTCCAATGATTAAAACATTCACCATCCACTTTCCAATGCTTGCATGGGTTGTATGGTGTTTTATTGTAGTAGCTTTTCTACAGCCAGATGCCCTTCCTGCCATCAACCCTCACCTGTTTCCAAGCAAAGTAACATTTCCCCATGGCCAGTCATGTTCTTGCAGGATATTGGAAATGAATGACACTGCCAGTATAACACTGACAACCATTTGATCTTTTACAACTGTTTAATACTATCACACAATGTCAAAACAAGAAGAAAGAGAGAGAGAGAGAGAGAGAGACATACACACACACACAGATAGAACTTCTTTCAGTTTCCATCTACCAAATCCACTTACAAAGATTTGATCAGGCCGAGGCTATAGTAGAAGACACTTGGACAAGATACCTGCAGTAAAACTGAACCTGAAACCATGTGGCTAGGAAGCAAACTTCTTAATTATGCAGTCACACCTGCATTTATCTATATATATATAGAGAGAACTGAGAATGTGTGTGTGTGTGTGTGTCTGTCTGTCTGTCTGTCTGTGTCTGTATGTGTGCATCACTAAAACTCAAGAACTACCCAACTGATTTCCTTCAAATTTTACACTTGCCTTACTTAGGGTCCATGGAGTGTCATGGGCGAAAAGAATTTTCAGCTTCTTCCCTATTACAAATCCAGAGCAATTTCTTATCTCTTACACTATTTCAGTATTACGTGTCAAAAGTGAAACAATAACATCTCTATTGTAATGTGAGATAATACTTTCAGTTTTAATAGTGAAACTATTAATACTTTTACTATGTATGTATGTGTGTATATATATATATATATATATTAGCCACTATACATTCTTCTTTTCCTCTCCTTGTTTCTTTCTGTGTTCCTTTCTGTGGAAGAGCGTAGGCTCGAAACGTTATTAAGACTTTTTCACTTCCCGAGTGTTATACTAATACATCTGTTTGTTTTCTACACCACCTGTCTTCGTCTTTTGGGTTTTTTTCTGAATTCTTCCTACATATATATATATATCTGTATGTATGTATGTATATATAAATATATATGTACGTATGTATATATGTACGTATGTATATATGTACGTATATATAAATATGTATGTATATACACACACACGCACATATATATATATTAGTTTCATTTCTATGACTTTCACTATGATATAATTTTCTATGTATATGTATCTATGTATATGTATGTATACATATGTGTATATATATGTGTGTGTGTATGTATATTTATGTATATATATGTATATTTATATGTATATATGTATGTATATATGTGTATGTATATGTGTGTGTATATATCTGTGTGTATATGTGTGTGTGTGTGTGTGTGTAATCATCAGATTTACAATTCTACCAACGTATCTTCAAGTTCTTTTTCAAAATATTGTTAACCTAATTTTACATTACCTTAAAATCAAGCGTTAAATTAATCATTAAAAATTAAAAAATTAAACTTTACGAAATTAAGGATTATAAGAATATAAATTATAAGTTATAAATATAAATTAGTATACATATATAAAACTTATAAAGTCAAGTATAGAATGTCAAATATATAATATAAAATTATACATCAGAATAAAGATGTCTGTGATTAAATGTGGAAAATAATGTGAAAAATAAAGATAGATATATATATATATATATATATATATATATATATATATATATAT
>NC_069000.1:28670299-28685964 GCF_001194135.2 Octopus bimaculoides | reverse complement strand
CTCTCTCTCTCTCTCTCTCTCTCTCTCTCTCTCTCTCTCTCTCTCTCTCTCAGTGAAAAGATTTGAAACTGTAATGGTGTGTTTGAACTGTTCTTTTTTAGCTTCTATATTGGAGTAAATACTTTATGATGACATTTGCAATTTTTCCCTAGTGAAAATTTTTTGAAAATTATACTTGTAAGGGAAACCAAAATTTGGCCATGATGATATAATTAGCATCTTGCCCTCACTTTCACAGTCTTGAAAAGAAATGATTTAAATCAACTTTATTGTACTTGTTTCTTCTCTTCCCATTTGTTAATAAGCATGTTGATCAAATAGGCTAAGATGTCAACTTCTATGCAGTCACTTGCCCTGCTAGAAATAGTAACCAAATCCCTATCAAATCACACCTTCCTCTAATTTTTTTAATGTTTTTGATTGCATTCTTACTTCATCACTAAATTGTAGTCTTCACCATATCTGCTAAATTATTAATGAATGAATTGCAAAGTAAATACAATATTGTATATTTATTGACTTAGAAAAATAAAATTTGTTAGGAAATTAAATTATTCCAAGATGATGTTTGCATGAAAAGCAGTAAGTCTATCTGAACATAGGTACAGGCATGACTGGGTGGTAAGAAGTTTGCTTCCCAAACCCACAGGTCCAGGTTCAGCCCCACTGTGTGGCACCTTGGGCAAGTGTCTTCTACTTTAGCTTTGGGCTGACCAAAACCTTGTGAGTGAATTTGGTAGACAGAAACTGAATGATGCCCACCATATATATGTATAAATCTATCTCAGTGTGCCACGCCCCATCACCACTTGACAACTGGTGCTGGTGTGTTTACAGCCCCATTACTTAGTGGTTCAGCAACAGAGACTGATAGAATAAATACTAGGCTTTAAAAAATTAAGTACTGAAACAAATAAAAATATAAGATGCTTAGCCCATAGAACAGTAAAAATGTCATTAGAAATAAATATGTGATGTTGAAAAATAAATAATATTAATTTATATTATCAATCTATATTATATTTTCATTCTTTGGTAGGGAGGTGCATGTGAGATAATTCTGGACGTGTTTTAGTCATATACTAACCTCATCTGCAAAATATAGCCTTGATGGTATTTTTCAAAACAGTGATAAAGTTATCATTCTATAAATACAGACATTTTTACATTTTTAGCAAAAGGGCCCAGAATTTTTACTCTTTTACTTGTTTCAATCATTGGACTATGGCCATGCTAATCCACTCATATCTGTCCTGGACTAATTTGGAAACAGACATGTAAACACATGTACACACCAATTCCACTCCAACAACAGCCCAAGACTATGATTGGAGATACCTGCTCAAGACACCACTGAGTTGAACCTGAAATTATGTGGTTGTAAAATGAACTTCTTAATGACACAGCGTTAGATGCAGTAAAATATGGCCTGTACCATAATAACCAGTATGAAAGTCAAACTTCAAAAAGTTGTTAATCATTTAAAGGTTTTAGTAAATTTATAAAAAAAAAAGTAAGCATTATACCATCCAGTATAAATAAAGTCAACTTAATTATATTTTTTCTCTAATAACCTATTCTGACATTAAATGAGTCAACTTCTCATATGAATGTTTACATTTGTACGTCAATTTTTCAACAAAAGGAATTTCTAAAAAAAATCCAGAAAACGATCTACTCATGTAATTTATGCACTCGCTAAAGTTTATTTTTGTTTTTACGAAAAAAGTACGTGAATTACATGAGTTTTTACGGTACTATCTTTACAATACTACTAATGTGTTCACACATCCTTAGTTGTATGTTGCACATGGCTAGAGTTGGGATTCTAGCAGATGTAAACAGCATCTTACAGGCATCCCAATCATGAAAATGTTTGATTCACTAAAAATATTGCATTTACAGACATTGATTGTTAAAATTTTTCGTCGTGAGGTTAGTTGTATATAATGTTGTGTATGTGTGTGCACACGTGTGTAAACAAAAAAGAAATGAAAGCAGTTAAAAACTAATATGTATTTTGATCTATTAAATGTTTCTTTTCTATCAATATTGTTTTACCTTCTTTTCCTTGAAGGTTTTTTTTTATTTACACCTACATTTCAATGAAACATTACTTATTCCAGGCATAAAACAATGGGTCGTGCACTAGTATAGTATGACACATTTGAATATTAGAATATACTTTTTCAAAGTAAGTTGAAATTGTCATGGCTGGAATGTATTTCACCATAATCTACTCAGTTGGGGCTGAGGATATGACAAAAAAAAAATCCATATACAAATGAGATTTCTTCGCTTATTTTACATCTCCCTAATACCATGGTGTTTTTAATGGAAACTTCATTATCAGCTTAATAAATCATAAGACTTCAACAGTCTCTCTCTCCCTCTGTGTCTCACTCCCTCTCTTTCACTTGCCCTTTCTTTCTCTAGTTTTCTCTCATTCTTCCTTTTCTGATAATTAATTACTGAATTAATTATTCCAAAATTTATTTATATATTTATTTCACCCTAGAGATTCCTAAGATCAATTAGTTTTGACTTAACCTATTCAAAACTAGTTTTCTTTCATTTGTTTTTCTTTTCTTTTTAGAAGTGAGATGTGATGGAAGTGTTGGTGATGATTTAATTATGCCTTATATTAATCAAGAACCCAATGGTTGTTTATTTATTAATGCAATTAACAATTCCTCTTGCTTCAGAGATAGAAAATAAAGAAAAACAACATAAAATGTTAATCCCATTTCTTCATATACACATGCACAAGAATGGATCTTCGTTGGTTTTAACAATGAGTATCAATAAACTGAACTACTTGCTCCTAGAATCAGTGTATGTGGTTGAGTATTTCTCAGACACATATACACTTAATATAATTTGTACAATACAGGATAAGTGTGGCACAGTGTGACAAGCTTGCACCTTTTAAACTACAAGTACAGTCCATTAAAACATCTTCCGTACAGTTTCCATCTACCCACTTGTGCTCACAAGGCTTGGGTTGACCTGAAGCCATTGTAAAAGACACTTGTTCAAGATGCCATACCCTGGTAGCACATCTCAGACTTCAACTTCTTAATCTATTTAACTATCTGTAATCATGTAAAATGCAAATTAATTTATCAACTACAGTGCTAGCCTGATTTATGGCTGAATTAGACACCAGACCTTTATGTCGGCACCATATAAAGAGCACTTATACTGGTGCCATGTATTGGGTCATCTTATTAATAATGTGGTTTTCTTATACTTCTTTTATTTTTCAAAATTAAGATAAACAAAGTTCTTTTATAATCTAAAATACACTTTCTACAATGCTCTTCCAACTATCTGGTAGATTTGCAAGGTCCCTCTTCCAAAGTTCACTTGTCCGTGATGAAAAATATTCCTCCAGAACTGTTCTTACCTCATCTACAGAATTCATATTTTTTCCGTCCAAATGAAGACTGCAGAATAAATGATAATCAGATGGGGCAATGTCTGGTGAATATGGTGGGAGTGGTGGGGCATTGTTTCCCATTCAAACTTCTCCAGCTTTTGGAATGTCATCCTCTTGAAACAAAAGATGGTCATAAGCCGCTCAAGCTGTTCGCAGTAGATCTCCCTTTGTTATCATTTGGTTTGGGTTTAAAAGTTCAAAGTGGATTAAACCTTTCATATCCCACCAAACAGATAACAACACCTTATGTGGGTGAAGGCTTTCTTTAACCAGGGGTGCTAGTGCTTCTTCTTTCCCTACCCACTGTCTTCAGTGCTTGACATTTTTATAGACTCCATTTCTTTTCACCAGTCACTATTCGGTCCAAAAAAGATTCATTCGTGGGACATGATAGCAAAGAGGAGCACACATTTACTTTCTGCATATAATTATACTTGGAAAGTTTGTGGGAAACCCATTGACCTAATTTGTTGACTTTTCCGATGGCACGCAGGTGTCGATGATAGGTTGAATGACCAAATCCATGCTTCTCTGCTAGTTCCTCAATAGTTACGATGGGATTTTGTTCCATCAGGGTTTGCAGAACGTCTTCATTGAGCTCTGCAGATCTTCCAGGACAAGGCTCATCTTCGAGGCTGTAGTTTCCGGCTTGGAATTTCTGGAACCACCGTTGACACTGGCTTACGCTTATTGTCCAATGCTCCTATACTGCATTAATATTCCTCACACTTTCCATTGCATAGTTGCCTTTATTAAACTTATAAAGCAAAATATGCCAAATATGCTCCTTTGTCACTTGAAAACATAACTGTTAAAACTGCACCCTTCAAAGTTTGCACTAAGAATAAGGACAAAGTAAAATTACTACCTGCTTTTATAGCAAGTTGATGCAGGTAGTTTATCCCATTCCCCTCCAACTTTTTGTTCAAGCAATTGAAAACAGTGCATTATATATGGGATGACCCAATAAAAAGTACTCATGCTGGCGCCACATAAAAGCACCCATACAAAAGCAGCCAACACATTCTGTAATGGTTGGGTGCCATTAGGAATGGCACCCAACCATTGAAACCATGCCAAAACAGATAAATGAAACCTGGACAGCTCTCTGGCTGGCCAACTATTGAACCGTCCAACCCATGCAAGTATGGAAAATGGACATGATGAGGATGATGAATATTCTATGCTATTACTAGGGATGGAAACCATTTACGTCTTTTAAAGAGTGGTTAACAAACTGTGAGAGTTCATCTGGATATTTCTGCCTTCTTAATTTTTCTGCTCACATCAAAAGCATGTTTACATTCTTATTTCTCTCACAGCTAGGCATGGTAATAATCTTTTACCTTTTATCTTTTACTTGTTTCAGTCATGTACTAAGTCTGTTGGTCTCTTGCTGAATCACTAAGTTACAGGGACATAAACACACCAACAGCGGTCGTCAAGTGGCCGTGGGACACACACACACACACACACACACACACACACACACACGCAACAAGCTTCATCATTGAAAAGTTATTAGCCTTTAAAATTTGCAAAATTTGGTTATTTTAGCCAATCAGAAGCAAGTATTTTGCACATCACCGCGAAGTTCTGTTAGTATATTAAGCAAATAGGCACCACGTGTTCCATAGCTGATTGCAAAGAACTCTGTTTCTGTAGTAACCAAAGATGCTGCGCATACGCACAAGGAGTGTAATCAACAAATTGAGAGTACCTGAGCATCTTTAAAGCATGGAAATAAATGCGGGTGTGGGACACACTGTTCCATGGTTGACTCTTATCTTTGTGAACTTATGTGGAGAAGGAGATATGAGAAAGATCATTTATTTTATAAAATCCTTGAGTGTATTGCAATAAAAAATTATTTTTAAGATTTCGACATGCAGTGACGATAACTACAAAGATCCCACTTACCCAAGGTACCATGCAGTGGGACTGTACCTGGAATCATGTGGTTGTGAAGCAAGCTTCTTACCCAACAGCCACATGGTAATGATGGTGGTGATCATTGTGGCTATGGTCAGAAGCATAGCAACTGTGACTATCCTGGACTACATTATCCAGTGTATTCTATGATGAGGGTGATTTGACCTTGTTTCAAGCAGGTCTAGTGACTGTAGAGCAGTGGTTCCTCACCATTTCACCCCTTTGATTTCTATTTTACTCCGCTTGGCCCTCATAGCCATTAGATATCTAAATAAAATCTTATATTTTTATAATCAAATATCATTAGTAATTGTAGAGGTGTAGCCAATATATTTCAGATAAATTTTAACAAAATTTTATATGAACCCTGATTAAGAACCACTGATGTAGAGAAACTCTTGTAGCCCCCCCCTCCCCCCATGGTGATGATGTTGGTGGTGATGGTGCTGCTGCTGCTACTGCTAAATAACAGTGATAGCCTTAGGGGTGTTCTTGGTAGTGGTAGTTATGGTAGAGAAGTTGATTGGATATGGATATGAGATGCAGTGAGTAGAGGGTGTGTTCGTTGTCATTGTAACTAGTTACAAAGGAACAGTTGCTTGTTGCTTTGCTGCCTATTCTCCGGTCATGGCTATACTTTGCTTTCATTGCAATCCTTCTCCCTAAACTGTTGTTATTGTATGTGTGCCTTATTGAATTAATAATAAACAGGATCCATTGAAACCAGTGAGAGTGCTTCTGCATAGTTGCTCAGTTTGCTAGAAATAACTCCTAAATCACACCTTACCCCCTTAAGAAAGAGCAGTTCTATCTAGTTCTTGCTACACAACATACTGTATACAAATTTCTTTGTACCCCCTCTTTACCACCCTCTCTCTTTGTCTATATATCTAATGTGTGTGTGTACTCACTACACACTGTAGTATAAATACATTATACAGTGTCACATCATTATGTCTAATAAACTTATATTTTTAGCCTTTTAAATATTATGTTCTGTGGCCTTTTTTTAGTTTGAAATAGGAATTGAACTGATCACTTTCATCTTTGTTAAAAAAAAACTCATCAAAGATAATACATACTTTATATTATTAAAAACTTCATATGAAGACATGTGCAGTCTTGTATACTAGAACAGGAAAGACATACACAAAGAAATTTTGTCTAAGAAAATATTTTTGTTATAAGTTTTGTGTATAAAAACACATTGGGCCTAGCTCCATGTGAAATCAGTGAACTACCAAAATAGAAGTTCAGGCTCAGATCCAAATAACCAAGACATTATTTACTACTGAAGAGGCAAACATCATTTTGAAACACCATGTCTGGGGTTTGCTGATGTCACATGACATGGAGCTCAGCTTTATCTGTTTTTACACATGAAGTTGATAGAGAAAAATTTTATCTCAGTTCTTGTTCTGATTTGCAGGGGTATATTGAAATTATGTGTACACATCTTTGTTTCGATCTCCACTGCTTTATGTTGCTGTGGCTGTGTGGTAAGTAGCTTGCTTACCAACCACATGGTTCCGGGTTCAGTCCCACTGCGTGGCACCTTGGGCAAGTGTCTTCTACTATAGCCTCGGGCCGACCAAAGCCTTGTGAGTGGATTTGGTAGACGGAAACTGAAAGAAGCCCGTCGTATATATGTATATATATGTGTATATGTTTGTGTGTCTGTGTTTGTCCCCCTAGCATTGCTTGACAACCGATGCTGGTGTGTTTATGTCCCCATAACTTAGCGGTTCAGCAAAAGAGACCGATAGAATAAGTACTAGGCTTACAAAGAATAAGTCCCATTCAGTAGCTTCATGATGATGATTTGTTTGCAATGCAGGGGCCTACCAGAAAGAATTTATTATCATATTGAGGCATTTCATTCCCCAATCCCAGGATCCCATGCCCCATCATGACCCTTGAATATTTTCAATTAGCATGAATAAATGTCAGTTATTTAGTCAAGCACAAAGGGGTAGATTAAGGTTGGGGTTGGAGTGGATCTATGCGTTGGTGGTGGGTGTAAGGTGTCGTAAGATTCTGTTGTATATGAACAGATCTTGCTTGGTGTGTATATATATATGAATGACTGAAGAGAAGAATATAGATTGCTTTAATAACCGCCCCCCCCCCTCTATATTCTTAAATAGGTGTTTTAAGCATTGTATGTGTAGGTATGTGTATACGTATGTATGGGGGGGTATGGGTTGGGTGTGTGTGTGTGAGTGTATGGGTGTGTGTGTGTGTGTGTGTGTGTGTGTGTGTGTATAGTCTCTTGTTTCAGTCATTGGATTGTGGCCATGTTGGGGTACCACCTTGAAGGTTTTAGTCAAACAAATCAACTCCTGTACTTAATTTTTATTTAAGTTTGGTACTTATTGATGTGAGACAAACACAAACACATATATACACAAACGCATATATGTACATGATGGGCTCCCACAGTTTCCAGCTATCAAATTCACTCACAAGGCATTGGCCAGCCCAGGGCTTTAGTAGAAGACACTTACCCAAGATGCTGAATAGTGGGACTGAACCCAACCCTCATGGTTGCAAAGCAAGCTTCTTAACCACACAGACATGCCTGTGCCTATATGTGTGTGTGTATATATATATATATATATATATATATATATATATTGGAAGGTTTGGAGGTGATGTACAGAAATTATATAGAAAAAAATTAAGGTACTCAGAAATCTGGATGTTTGTACATTTACAGATTTTTATTAATGTCACATATTAAATAAAGCGCTTTTCACTTAATGAGAGGGAGATAGTTATATGAATATATATATATGTGGTGAGCACATACATGTGTGTGTGCGTGTATACACACACACACATATACATCTGAATTCAACCCACAAAGAGTTTGTTACTGTTGTTGATGAACCCCAGATCACTCCATCCTGATCAAACAGACATGATGAAATGATTCCATTTTAGAAAATGTACATATTTAAGTTCTTGATTCTTGCTTTAGTGATGGGATGCAAAACCAATAAACTCAGTCAGTGGTAAAGCTGAACCTTTTATATCATTCAGTATTCAGCAAATTTCATTATAAAATTACTATTTTTAAATCTCACAACATGAGATATTCAGCAACAGTACTTTGTAGTAAAGATTGTTTGCCAACATGACATGGCAATCCTAGTTTAGGACGAATGTTACTGTAATTTTCGAACAAGGGAATCTAGCACCCCCACAAAAATATAAGGACACAGATCATGTCGTATAGCCAGCTGGAGACAATGTCTCCTGGGGCTAAATTACAGCAACATTCATCCTAAACCAGGACTGCCATGTTATGTTGGCAAACAATCTTTACCACAAATTTCATTATCTTTTATCAAGAGTAATCTTTTTTTTATCTCACTTTGTACCATTGTTTTGTTGATACTCTGCCTAGTAAAGACAGGGTGAAACAGACAAGGAAGCCAGATTCTTTTTTTCTGATAACACTGCTTTAAACAACATTATTGTGGTTTCAAGCATAGGTTCTTTTTTGTTGACTTGCAAATAATAAAACTTTAGAGTTGAAGAACTAATGTCCTCATTATCCAATGTAATCTTTTCTAAGATGGTATGGTGTGATTTGAAGGAGATTTAGCTACAATTTCTAGCACCTAGGGGCATTTACAGCTTAATTAATATAAAGTTAAAGTAAGATAGTGTTAATATTCAAAATGTTGGCATATCTTTATGCTTGTATGGTTTTTCTTTTTCTTTTAGTGACATAGCTATCTAGCTGAGTAGTTCATGGAATAAAGCATTCACACATACATGAGGCGTTTAACAAAATAGGAGCCTTTATGTGATCATGCAACCTGCTAGAAATTACAGCTAAATCTCCATCAATCAAACCCAAGTGTCTTTTTAAAAAAGACACTTAAACAATGTAGTCCTAGATAAAACAAAAAAGACACAATGATTATGGGATCTTAGAGATATTGAAAAACTACTGGAGTTCCATGAGGCAAATGACTTTTTGATCAACAAATGACTTGTTGATCTGCACCACTGACTTCAGGAAACCAGCCAATCACCTGATCATCTATCAATTGGTGGGCACACAAGCCAGATTGATTACATTCTCATCAGAAAGAGGGATAGGCAGATGCTTGTGAAGTCTTTCCCTTGTGAAGAATGTTCAACTCAACGTAGGTTAGCAGTTAGTGACTTCAGAGTTAGGGCTAGGTGGACTCAGTGGTGCAAACCTATCTCAAAAAGGGGGGATCCTTCAAACACTCAGAAATTTATAGATGTTCTAACTGAAGCATTTGACTAGAATAGGGAGGAGATAGTAATGTATAACTCACAGGACAACTAGAAGTTCTTATGTGACAATCTACTGAGAGCAGCTGATGAAATCTATGGCTGGGACAAAGTTTCAGCCAGACGAAGGGTGACATGATGGTGGAATAGTGAGGCTTGGAAAGAGTGAGAATAAGGATGACATTATTCAACAAGAACAAAAGCAAAAAGAGGTCTGCCAGCATCTTATGGCATGAATTTCTGAGGTGTCTGGTGTTTTAGATTGCAAGACAGTGTATAAGAGAGAATCAAGTTATGAGAGAGAAGTGTGTATGGATAGATAATGAAAAGCTTGTACTTGCTGATTCTGAAAAGAACGAGACATGGAAGTGCTACCTAGTGCAAATTATGGACACAAAAGGTGCTGTAGGAAGGTTAACAGAGAAAGTAGTCTTTGTGTATGGAAGATGTGCAAGAGTAATAAATACTAAAGACACATGGGAAATATATTTTCTCAAATGTTCTGGAGGTTCCCTAGAGGTCATAAATGGTTTCAATTGCCTAATTAGCAGAAGAGGATGTTCTGAAAGTATAGTTGTTAGAATAAGAATATGATAGAAAATGTTCAGAGAACTGTTACCTCTGTTGGCTACAAAAGGTCTCTCTCACTCACTCTCTCTCTCTCTCTCTCTCTCCTTGATGTACAAACACCAATGGTACATAGTATTGAGATGTGAGCTGTGAATGCAGAGGACATGTGATAATTAGGGAGATTGAAACTAGTATGCTCCATTGTATGTGCAACATCAGTGTACATGTATGGTAAAGTGCTGGAGTATTGAGAGATATAGTGTGCAAGAGAGAAGTCTGCACTGGTTTGGTCATGTGATGCAAATTGGTCACTTAAAGTGGAAGGTATTTATGAAAGAGGAAGGCCCAAGAAGACATGAAGTGAAGTAGTGAGGGCTGATTTCAAGATGCTGAGCCTCTCAGAGGAGATGACAAAGGTATGACCGGGTTGGCAATTTGCAGCGCTCAAGAAGACTGGCCATCATAGCAAAAAATGACATTCAAAAAGCATTTTGTTTATGCTTGTAACCCATTCTATTTCATCAAATATTCCTCACATTTCATTCCTCTAACACTCTGCCTTTCATCACTTCTCTATTTATGTCACTCCTCGGTGGCTGTAACCACTTGAGAGCAAAATTGGCACATATCACTCCTCCCTGCTTTTTTCTCTGTACTACAAGTTACCTTCCCATTGCCAAAACCTTTTCACCTTTTATTCTCATGATCTAGCCCACCTCCAATCGTTTTCACCAATCACCTCCTTACTGTGCCTTCAGTTACCTCACTTCTCTACCATATTCCATATTAACACCTCGCATATCTGCTATCATTTTCAACACCTTTTCATATCCTCCATCAAACCTCACTCACTATAGCCACCCCTGACATCTCCCCCTCTACTGCTTTTACACTTTGCACACCATCCTCTCACCTTCTGATCTATCCTCTTTCCTCACTATTCCTTCCCCTCATACTAATATTTCCCATCAACCACATCTCTACCTTTGTTCATTACTAACTACATTCATCTCCTTCCCCACTCCACTGCCTTTTGCCATCTGTTACTCTCCCTTCACACTCTCATAAAACTGCCTCCCCTTCCCCCAATCCACTGTCTGTATCCTCCTTTCTGCTCACCTTGTACCTTGAGAGTTTGCTCTGGCACCCCATCACTGCCATCATTATCATCTTCCCAAGGGTTGGATAACCATATATATTCTCTCTGTCAAAACTCCTGTGTTTGTCCCTCTATCATACTTTAGCCTCTCAAAATCTGGCATAAAGTTACCTCTCTTTCTCAAATCTTTGTTCCACTTAGTCATATGTCTTTCTGTCTTTCTGTTTATTTTTTTTCTTCCTCCCCAACTCCTGTTCTTTTTCTGTCCTGCAAGTTAGCTGGCAACCTCACTAGTACTAGTGGCATGGAACAACACCCAGTACCAACTGGAAAGTGATTGGCATTAGGAAGGACATCCAGCTCTAGCAAGCCAGACCCCATAAAATTGTTCAACCCATGCCAGCATGGAAAATTGATGTTAAATGAATAATGATAACAATGATGATGATGATACAGAGGAGGAGGAGGATGACGGTAGTGATATCAACGGCAGTGACGACTTTTTGTTTATATAGGTGATGTAGAATTTCCTGAGAAAAAAAAAAAAAAAAACTAAAACAGGCTATACAAATATTTCTTTTAATACTAATGTGTGTGCCACCGCCCATACTAAAGTGTTGATATCTAAATTAGAATTGTTGTTAAAGTCTCATTACAGTATGAGTGATACCACAAAATTCAGTTGATCAACACAAACATAATATATGTATAATGTTACAAATTTTTTGCTAAATCCCTCCAAAATTTTGATTGTATTGAATATTCATTAGAGTACATGTACTCATTAGAAATATGGTTATGTAACAGTTAAGGGTTCTCAACTTTTTCTAACTTAGCAACTCCCTTTCACAAAAAGGTTTTTTAAAAAAACCTTCCTCCATCCTATATTTTACAAAAAATTTAAAAATTTAAACAAACAGAAGCTGATTTTGTTGATAGTTGATAAACTCAATACCATTTGCACCCCCAAAAACTGAGGCTATCACCTTCCCTGCAGATGAAATGACCTTGTACTTCTTTGGAGCACATGAGTGGAGAAAGAGGTTTCCACCACACAGATTGTCTTTTTGTCTCTGGCTCAAAGCAATGAAGACAACACTCATCTTGGCTTAAAAAATGTTCAAGGAAACCAGCTGGATCTGTCAGATTTTCCCATGTTGTGATCAGCCTGATGCACTTTTGATCAGATGTCAGAAGACATGGTACCCACCAAGTAAAAACCTTCATCATGCAAGTTCATTGTGCAGAATATTCGCAACTCTCTAAAAGAATATAGTAATAGCATTGGCTATTTACTTTATAGTCAGTTACCTGTCATCCATCACCATGTGGTGAACATGATCAATATTTTTTCAGTTGTGACAATTGCAGGATGTCTATACGTTGGGTCATCTTCAACACTTCCCCTTCCCCTCCTAAATTCAGCTCCCCAATTTCAAATTGTTGATAAAGCTGGAGTGTCATCCCTTAATGTAGTAACCATGTTGGCATCTTTTTCTATCAAATTTTGTTGCTTTTTCAAGAGAAGTCACTACTAGGTATTTTTTGAAGTCTTCTTTGAACAGTCAGATGTCAGTTTATCTGGAAAGAAATAACGCAGTTATTAATAGAGTTGAAATTAATGCAAGATTTCACAGGTCTAGCATCACTCTTTCATAGTCAGCCTATGAACTTTTCAGCCCATCCTTGTATATTAGAAAAGGACATTAGATTTTGATGCATCATCATTCGTGTTTACTCTTACTCATAACACTGTGTACTTCATATTCATATTTTTATCTTAATGAAGGGTTCTTTTTTCATTTTTTGAGAATGTGTCTCAAATATATGTATTGTACCTAATTTACATATCTCATTTTTAAGAAAATTTACATATCCCATCTAAAAATCCTTTGACAATTGCTGTCCCCTTGTGAGCTCACAATAACCTCAAGGCGATGCTTCTGTCTAGCATGCACCATACACACCCACATTCAGAGAGAAAGTGAGATCTATCTTCTTGACTCAAGTTTCCTTACTGGTTCAAGGTTATTTATTGGCTCAAGTTTCCTTACTGGTTCAGGTTTACTCACTGACTGAAGCTTACTTGCTCACTCAAATTAACTCAGCTCAGTTAAAGACAAAATTTAATAATGAGAATATATGAACAAGGGTAGTTCCACAGAAAAATTCCTTTTCTTTTTTAAGGAAAGGACTGATTGTATTTGGAGTTTGACTATATAGATGAACTATAGGGAGACAGATATAGCTTTCTGTCAAATATGTTTTAAAATAGTACTTTCAGAAGACTTGTCAACACACAGTTTGCAAAAGCATCACTATTCAATAGTTGTATATCTTAATTCAAATTCTAGCCTTATGTTTTCTTTGCAAAAGAAAAAAAAACCCCAAAATCTCCGCTTCAAGAGAAGAAAAAGAAAGAAAAATGTTGCAAAACTCTAGATTCTGGTTCTAAAGAGAAATCCCAAATCTCTTTGATGCAGATTTGATTGTATTAGTCATATGTCATTCTGCAGTAAAGGTCATCAGAGACAGATAGTTCTGACATGTTAGTCATTGCATATTAATCATGACATCTAGATGAAATAAGATTCCTAAGATGAAGTGTTATGTGAAAAGAGAAGACAAGTGAAGGAAAATGTGAGAAAGAAGAGAAATGGGGTAGGGGAAGAATGGGTTTAGTCTGAGTCTGTCTTATCATTGCTCAACTAGGTTAAGACAGGCTTCTTTGTATAACACTATTGACATGAGATCAGAGATGATGAGAGTTGAAATAGATGTAGGACAGGTACTTTGGGTGAGAGATTTCTTATTTTCAGTGTTGAAATTATAAAGGTTTTAGGGTAAACTGCTGAATAAATAACTGTATTAGAAAAATGACTGATGGGGTTTTAAACCATCTTACATGATTATTATCCTTTTTTCCTTTTTCTGTTTTGCTAATGCAAGCAACAGTGCAACATGGTTAGATTATTGGAAGCTAGTAATCAACACTAATTGTTAAATTCTTTTGAAACAATTTATCAGATTATATTTTATTTTATCTTCAGATCATAATTTTTCTAATGTTTGATACCAAATACACCTTCAGAAATAAGATATCTGATGATAGTTGGAGATTGTACTGATCAAAAACATAACGTAGATCAATCATTCCTAAACTTAGAACAATTACCTTTTATTTGCATAAAAACTGCAGCTGAATGAGATATCATTGGCACAGTGAGGAGCAAGAGTTTGCAGTATCATGCCTCCTTGCTAACATGCGTTGAATTATGACAAGGATTAAGTCCCAACTATACAAAAAATACAAAATTCTAAAGCCTGCACCAGTTCTCTGTGTTGGTTTTGCACTTTATTTTACACTGTATCAGAAGTACAAATTTTCTTTTTAAGCCTGGTACTTTTTCTATAGGCCTCTTTTGCAGAAACATTAAGTTACAGAGGACATAAACACACCAACACCAGTTGAGAAGTAGTGATGGGGGACAAATACAGGCACAAAGACTCTCTCTCTCTTTCTCCCACACTCCCACTCACAGTTTTCTTTCAGTTTCTGTCAACCCAATCCACTCACAAAGTTTTATTAGGCCCAGTAAAAGACACCTACGCAAGAGGCTGCACATCAGGACTAATCATAAGGTCACATGGTTGTGAAGAAGACTTCTTAACCACACAGCTATGCTTACATCTATCATCATCATCGTTTAACATCCACTTTCCATGCTAGCATGGGTTGGACGATTTGACTGAGGACTGGTGAAACCGGATGGCAACACCAGACTCCAATCTAAATTTGGCAGAGTTTCTACAGCTGGATGCCCTTCCTAACGCCAACCACTCCGGTGTATGCCTGTGCCACATAAGATGCCCTCATGCCTGTGGCACATAACATGCACTTGCACTAGTACCACATAAAAACACGCTGGTTTCATGGTTGATTTGTAAAGTTTAAAAAAATGTGGATGCCCAAACTGTGGACCCTGCCTCAACTTACTTGAAGGCTCAGATTCCCTTTTCAAACAAGGACAGAGGTTCACAATTAAACTAGTTTCACTTGTGCCTCCGAGAAACCAATTTATGTAATAACCTGCTCGGGTTGTGGATACAACTATATTGGACAGACGAGTTTGACCTTTAGAAGGAGAACCACTCTACATAAAGAGCAAATCCGTTTCCCGCAATACAGGCAAATTCCCCTCACTAAACAACAACAACAACCTTGCCCGGACTTGTGCCTGGGAGGGTAACTTTCTAGGTGCAATCCCATGGTCAGTCATGACCGAAGGGGGTCTCAAACAATACATGTATATATACAAATATATATATATGTATATATATATA
>NC_069000.1:28666240-28669412 GCF_001194135.2 Octopus bimaculoides | reverse complement strand
ATATGTATATATATATATGTATATATATATACATATATGTATATATATATACATATATGTATATATATATGTATATATATACATATATGTATATATATATACATATATGTATATATACTCTTATACTTGTTTCAGTCATTTGACTGCAGCCATGCTGGAGCACAGCCTTTATATATATATATATATATATTATTATATTATTATTATCATCGTTTAACGTCCGCTTTCCATGCTAGCATGGGTTTGACGATTTGACTGAGGACTGGCAAGCCAGAAAGCTGCACCAGGCTCCAATCTGATCAGACAGAGTTTCTACAGCTGGATGCCCTTCCTAACGCCAACCACTCCGAGAGTGTAGTGGGTGCTTTTACGTGCCACCGGCACGAGGGCCAGTCACACGGTACTGGCAATGGGCACGTTCAAAAAGGTGTATTTAACGTGCCACCTGCACGGGAGCCAGTCCAGCGCACTGGCAATGACCTCACTTGAATGATTTTCTAACGTGCCACCAGCACAAGTGCTTGAAGGCAACGCTGATATCAATTACGCTCAAATGGTGCTATTTACAGGCCACTAGCACGGAAGCCAGACAGCTGCTCTGGTAATGAACACGCTGAGACAGTGCTGTTAGTCCTCCACTGGCGCAGGTGCCAGTCATCGAGTATGGTTCAATTATGATTTCAATTTCACTTGCCCCAACAGGTCTTCGCAAGCAGAGTTTAGTGTCCAATGAAGGAGAGGTTGGCATTAGTGCCAGTCATCGGATTTGGTTCGATTTCGATTTCAGATTTCAAATTTCAAATTCCAAAATTCACTTGCCCCAACAGGTCTTCGCAAGCAGAGTTTAGTGTCCAGTGAAGTAAAAATATGAATTAGTGAGCTGGCTACACTTCTGGCAGAGGTCACAGATTATGCACGCACTTGCCTTGCCGGGCCTTCTAACGTACTGCATATTTCCAAAGGTCCCGGTCACTAGTCATTGCCTCGGTGAGGCCTAGAGTTCGAAGGTCATGCTTCAGCACCTCATCCCAGGTCTTCCTGGGTCTACCTCTTCCCCAGGTTCCCTCAACTGCTAGGTTGTGGCACTTTTTCACACAGCTATCCTCATCCAGTCTTGCCACATGTCCATACCAGCGCAATCGTATCTTTTGCACACCACAACTGATGCTTCTTAGGTCTAACTTTTCTCTCAAGGTACTTACACTCTGTCGAATATGCACACTGACATTACACATCCACCGGAGCATACTGGCTTCGTTTCTTGCAAGCTTACGCATGTCCTCAGCAGTCACGGCCCATGTTTCACTGCCTTGTAGCATGGATGTTCGTACACATGCGTCATACAGTCTGCCTTTTACTATGAGTGAGAGGCCCTTTGTCACCAGCAGTGGTAAGAGTTCTCTAAACTTTGCCCAGGCTATTCTTATTCTAGCAGCTACACTTTCAGTGCACCCTCTCCCGCTACAAACTTGGTCACCTAGGTAGCAGAAGTTATCAACTACTTCTAGTTTTTCTCCCTGGAGTGTGGCAAAGGTTGTTTTCTGCATATTTTCCATGTTAATTTCAGTGTCATTGATCTGATTGGATGTATCCCTGGAACGCCTCCGGAAACTGAACTCCATCATGCAATTCAATCAAATTACTTGTGCAAAACATACAAGTTCATTGTCTACACCTGCTCTATCATGTCGTCCCTCACTCTTCTCACAGTTGCCACTGAAAGGTTCAGAAAAATATGCTGTCGACTTGGAAAACAAATCACCCAAAATCCACGTCAGACACTCACTGTTTCCCCAACAACAACATCGGTTGTACCAATCGTACCAACTGCTACCCTCCCGAAAGTGCTCCCCCCACCTATGCAAACAAGATGTACATGGTATGTGATAATAACTTTAGAAGGTCAGGAGCCTGGCTACATACTCCATCAGCCTTAATTGTTCTCATCATAATTCTCCCAACCATGACTGCACCTCACTCCCCCACTTGGAAGACCATTACTCAGCATCTCAGGTACTTGAATGGTACTTTATGTTCTCTACCTCTGGATAGGGTTAGATAAAATGAAGGCTTTGGCAGGGTTTGAAATAAGTACCTAAAGTGTTGGATAAAATAAGTCTTCTCAATTTGGAGTCATGTGGAACTAAACAAAATAGGAAAATATATGTAAAATTCAACACATCCATTAACGACAATCTCCAAAACATAAAATTACTAGGTTTAATACGTTTACAAACAGGATGCATTCCATAAATTGAAGATATCAAACATATTAACACGCACACACATATATATAATACATTGCTTGTACCAAAGACACGTAAATAAATGTTGAAATGTGAGACGAGAACAATGTTAATCACAACACTAGAAGTGTTTATTTCTTAAATAAGTATAAAAGTTGCTAATGATGTATGAAAATACAAGATTGAAGAGTTGCTGGGTTTCAAAATAATTTTTTGCTCATTAAAGAATATCAAACATTTTCATTGAAAGAGAATTTTAATTGCTATTTTTTAAATTGTCTTAGAATTGCTAAAAGCGCAAGAGATTAATTTTAAATCCTTTCTCTGACAAATGAATTGCACAAAAGAAGTGAATCCATTGTTAGGAACATATAACAAGCATAGGTGCAGATATTAATGATGATCTCCATGGGTTGGCCAGTCTAAAACTGTGATTTAAAAAAGTTGATACAAAGACAGGAATAACATAATTCTGTGTAGAAAACTTGACCAACAAACTCAAGGAGGGAAAAGTTTACAAAAGAGTTATGATGATGAAGATGATGATGACGGTGGTAATAATAATGATGATGACTGCGACAACACCAACAGCAACAATTTTGTTTTCTTTTTTCCAGTATGTTTTTAATGCAGATTTAATATGTAATTCAGAAACTGTAGGTTCCAAATAGTTTGGAGTTTAAAAGAGAACTTTGATACACAGTTATGGGTCGAGAGAAAGTATAAAACTACAACAGAAGCTAGAATAAATATGTAACAGAGAAACTTGAGGTGTTCAAATAGGCCTTTCTGATACTAACCGACCTTAGACTGACACTGGATCAAGGATATAAACAGCATATTTTAAAAGGTTCATCATCATCATCATCATCATTTAACATCCACTTTCCATGCTGGCATGGTTTGAAATCAAACCTTTCCAATTT
>NC_069000.1:28664123-28666230 GCF_001194135.2 Octopus bimaculoides | reverse complement strand
AGAAAGAAAATAGTATTCTTCTCAGGAAATGGTCAGCAAAGAAAATGTTTCTTCTACTTGAAAGAATTCCTCTCTATTGAATGTGTGGTGTAAACCAAATCCTAAAATTTCTCTTCCATTTCAAAAATAATTTTATCCCTAGTAAAAATATTTACAAAACTTTTCTGGAAATTTTTGTTGCAGAATCCATACACCATGGGATTTAAGGAGGGGTTTAGTATCCAAGCACGATATAAAATTAATTTAAAGATCTGCAACAAATTAGAATCTTTACAGTATGGATGTATGACAAAGAAGACACATGTTGGTGAAAAATTGACAAAATCCAAAACAGAGATTGAGATAAGTACAATGATTGTGCGATTGATTCCTTGTTGTCTGGGAGCTTCTTCTTTACCTTGCTTTTTCCTGAGATGCTGAGTAATAGTCTTCCAAATAAAGGAATAAAGTACAGTCATGGTTAGGAAAAGTATAAAGCGAACAATTACGATTGATAGAGTATATGACCAGACAGATGACCTTCTAAGGTCAAGGTCACATATCATGTATGTCTTGTTTTCATAGGTAAAGGGAACACCTTCAAAAAAGGTAACAGTTGGTATGAGTAGTACAACCGATATTATTGTTATGTAAACAATAAGTGCCTGACGTAGATTTTGGGTAATTTGTTTTCCAAGTGGACAACATATTTTTCTGAACCTTTCAATGGAAACTGTGAGAAGAATGAAGGACGACATGACAGAACTGGTGTAGACAATAAACTTGTATATTTTACACAAATAGTTTGATTGAATTGCAGGATAAAGTTCAGCCATTTCCAGAGGCATTCCAAAGATACATCCAATGAGATCAATGACAGCTAGTACAAGGATGAATGTTTCTACGTTGCTTTTCTGGGATTGGCGTACATAAATATATATCACAAACATGTTACCAATGAGTCCCACAATTAGGAAGAATGGTATGATACTAAAAACAACTAATCTTGAAAACATAACAGGATCAGACAAATGGGTTGCATTCATGTTGAAACAAGTTGGTAGTTTATAGTTTAGTACGTTTAACGTGTATATGTTGATTGTTGAAATGTATATATGTGTATGCTTGTATTAGTATAAATATATATATATTGTATGGTAAGTAAATTGGTTAGTCCATTAACAGTAGACTGAAAATCATTTGTAATCCAAACTTCTATGTTGGAGATGATATTGGAGTTCTGTTCTCAGCTGAGTCCTTATAGAAATACAATCACAATGTGGAATAAACTTGTCAGGGAGAGATTTCAAAAGAATTTGCAATAATATGTCTGGTAAGTTGCTTAAATAAATATTATACAGATTAAAATACATCCTGCTTAATTTCACAAATTAGTTTGAAAGTAGATCATCACAACACATGTGATACGGGGACCAGTGACAGGGACCTTTGGAAGTTATGAAAACTACTTAACAACAACGATTTTAAATACTATCATTTTACTAAATTACAATATTTAGTGATGATGACACGTATATATATATAAATATACATATATATATTTATATAAAGGCTGTGCTCCAGCATGGCTGCAGAAATGACTGAAACAAGTATAAGAGTATATATACATATATACAGCCTTGAAATAATTATAAATATATATATATATAATAAAGTAAAGTTGTGGAATACCGTACGAGTGGAAATATATATGAAAGAAGGTTTGAAAATGCACTTATTTTAAAGATATTTATTTACTTAACCGGTTTCACTTTTTTAGAAAAAGATTATCAAAAGTCTTTGAGAATAATAGAAAATGTTAAAAAACAGTTTGAGTATTAAAATGCATATATACATTCTTTGATGATAATAAGAGGAATATATTTAAAGTATAAAACTTTGTATGTTTACACCACCTGTCCTCATCTGTTGTTGTTTTTTTCGTAAATTCTCCCATATATATATATATATATATGCATGTATGTATGTTTATATGTGTATGTATAAATATATATATTGTATATGGTGCAAAAGGATATAATATGAAGACGAAGGAAATGTTTTACATTTTGAGTACACACTCTTTTTCTGAATGAAAGAACATACAAGGAGAGGAAAAAAAAAAAAA
>NC_069000.1:28661978-28663374 GCF_001194135.2 Octopus bimaculoides | reverse complement strand
TATATATATATATATATATATATATATATATATGCATGTATGTATGTTTATATGTGTATGTATAAATATATATATTGTATATGGTGCAAAAGGATATAATATGAAGACGAAGGAAATGTTTTACATTTTGAGTACACACTCTTTTTCTGAATGAAAGAACATACAAGGAGAGGAAAAAAAAAAAAATGTGTTTCTAGGCAAGTTACTTCATTCTTTTTACATTGTTTCTGTTTGAGGAATTATTAGGAATGGGTATAAGTTAAATTTAAATTAAATTTAAGATTGGCAGCATTAAAATGCAGTACTCAAACTTTGTTTCGGGTAACTCGCAGGTATGTGCCTGCAGAGCACGTTCACTACTTACAGGTACCAGGCGTCATCCACGGTATTGTGCTTTCGTCACTGGATCTATGTATGGAATTCCTATGTGCACATTATGTATATTCCAAATGATAAAATATACAAAGAATATAATGTAAAGGTGGGGTAGGTGTTAATGGCAATGGATTGAAAGGCCCCAAAGCATGTAGAGACCTTTGATGGCTGGTTGTGGCATCAAGAATTTAGTAGGTGTGTGATTCCTGTCTTTAGACTTGATGGCTGCTTAATTGCCCTATATATATATATATATATATATATATATATATATACACACACACATATATATATATAATTATATTAGAGGGTACACAAAGCACCAGCTTGTTAGAGAATGAAAGTAAAACCCCCAACTTAACCACTAATCTCACTGAAAATATGTAACGGGCCAACAGAAACCGGGCAAACAAGCAGAATTTAACATTATCTGAACTAAAAAGCCATAGAATAATGTAACAGATGTACCTGGATCATGATTTTGAATTCTAGCTAGCACCTCAATTCTCCCCTGCAGGTCTTGCTTCACCTAAAATGAAAAATCCATCTCGCCTTGTAATCCATTGTCTTAAATAGTCCTGCACCAAATTCAAAACAATTTCAGTGCATAATATATATATGTATATATATATAAGAATGAGTAAATATTCAAAGTAAATATTCGTAAAGATGTAATAATAATAATAATAATAATAATAATAATTGTTGTTGTTGTTATTATCAGCAACAAATTTAAATAATTGATAATAACAATAACTATACATATGTATACATTATATATATATAATGTGCACATATGTATAGTTTGCTTGAAGAATTATCTGACATAGATACATGTTGAACTTACAACAGCCTTGGAGTACACATTTGTTATTTCTCACCAGCTAAACAAATCCACATATAAGGATTTGGTTGATGAGGTCCTTGTCAAGGGATTACACATGGCCTTCTTTATTGAAGTCACCTACTGTGACTTTCCAGCTCAGTCAGAGTGATATATATATATATATATATATATATA
>NC_069000.1:28655872-28659522 GCF_001194135.2 Octopus bimaculoides | reverse complement strand
TAAACAATTCAAAATTATTTACAAATATAGGTAGCCAGAACATGCAATCAAAAAGTTTTTTCATATAAGAATGTATAATTGTGAATAAATCACAATTATAACCGAGAGGGTTATAAAAACACTTACATGCCTAGAAATAGCAGTCGAAACAGCTATAAATCACACGTATTATATCTTCCGCTATATAACCACTTGTGTTATATCTTCTCAACCATAAAAGCTGTCGGTGAGTGACATGACATAAAAATTCAAAATTTAAATAAAAATAAATAGTTAATCCTCTATTTGCAATTTTGAAATTAGGAACCAAAAGTGAATTCATTCTTCATGTCAGAACATTCCTGTACATAGAAATTAACACAAAAAACATACCATATAGCAGTTTTTACTGCTATTTCTAGCTATGTAAATGTTTTTATAACCCTCTCCATTATAAGATGATGCCCTAGCTTTAACCGCAAATACCAATGGACTAGTACAGGATCGATTTAGGAAGGACATTATCCATTTGATGAAAACTTTCGCATAACTATAGACACAAACCTGACGGTTGTCAATTTCCTAGATGTATCCTTAAACCTTATAGGATGCCCAACAATAGACTTAGTTATATTAATGTGGGTTCCTGCCATACCCCCATAGTTTAAAAATTTAGTTAAAAACATTAGCAAAAGAATTTCTAGCCTCTCCTCCGAAAGGGACATTTTTAATAGCGTTGCCCCAGTATATAATAAGACTCTAAAAGATAGTGGATTTAGCGAGGAAATAACCTATACACCTGCCACCAGTCCAATAATAAAGAAAAGGAAACATAGGAATAGGAAAACTATCTGGTTCACACACCCCTACTCACCCAAAGTGACCTTTAATATAGGCAAGTATTTCTTAGCACTGATAGATAGACATTTTCCAGTCAACCATATTTACAGAAAGCTCTTCAATAGACATAACTTAAAAATCAGTTTCAGCTCAACTACTAATTCTAAAAATATAATCGCACACAACACACAGAAACCACAATATGAAACCAGCTGTTCATGCAGGGATAAAAATTTTTGCCTGTTAAATGGAGCTTGCATGTCCAAGACCATCATTTATGAAGCCACCATGGACTCTATATCCACTAAGGACACAGTTTCGATGTAGAAATACGTGGGCCTTACAGAGGGCAATTTCAAGGCCAGATTCAATAATCACACCTTGAGTTTCAGGCACCGGGATAAAAGGAAAACGACCAAATTATCCAGTCATATATGGTCCTTAAACGATAAAGGTGGCAGTTACAACATCCATTGGAAGATCTTAACCAAGTGTAAGCCTTACACCAATGGCGGTGGAAAGTGCGGTTTTTGTGATATGGAAAGATGGTTCATCTGGAAAAGCAGCTTAGATCCTGCCACATGTCTAAATTCAAGAACTGAACTTTTCGGATCATGTCCACATGTGGCTGAATATTTGTTACGTTTTTGGTCCCCCCAAGATTACAGATAAGACTTGCTTTCTATATTGTGTCCACATACAAGCTTTTTTTATTTCTCTATACTTTTTACTTATATTTCTTATATATTTTTTACATATTTATAGAGATGTTGCTGTATAGTTTTATTGCTCATATAATTTCTTTACACATAATTTTTCTGTATTCTACCTTCCACCCTGCATTTTTCCTGTGCATACATAGATGTGTATATGGAACTTTTTGTGCCCGCGTGTGGATGTGTGCGGGTATGTGCGTATATAGACATGTGTGTGCGTGCCTGCGAGTATGTGCATATATAGACGTGTTTTACTCTTATTGCTTATTTTTTACACTTTTTTACACATTTTTCTGTATTTTGCCTTTTGCCCTGCTTTTCTTGTGCATGTGCATACATAGACGTGTGTATAAACCTTATTTGTGTGCACGTGTGTGTGTGCGAGCAAGTGTGCAGCATGTGTGTGTTTCAAGTGAAGGTGGATGAGTATATACATATAGGTGCATGTATGTGGGTGTGTGGGTGCACATGTGTATGTATGGACATACACGCTAACGTGATTACTATGAACATTTTTACTCCCTTACCTTTACCCTCTCCCCTTACTTAGCGGTCATTCTAATAGCTCTTTTGTCTTAATAACGGTCAATGACACAGTAATTTGCCTTTGTTTTAACAGTCATTTTCATAGGACTTTTTTCGATAACTGAAGAGATGCCAGCATGGGTTTCCGCCCCGACATCCAAAACCCTGAGTTTTATCATGGCTACCGAATAATTGTCACATATTATATTTACAGATAAATTCCTCTATTTACATTGAGGTCTCTTTCATTCTTTTGTTGTCTTGCTATTTCTATCAATATATATATATGTGTGTGTGTGTGTGTGTGTGTGTGTGTGTACTCATATATATGGGTGAGTGGCCAAATGAAAGGAAAAGGCAAATTAGTAGGACTTATATATATTCTTAAAACAGTTAGATTCAGCTACCTGAGCCTGATAAGCTAGGTTTTTGTAAAAAGTCTGCGAAACTAAGTTGCATAGGTCTGAATCAAATTGTTTTAAATTATAATAATAATAATAATATCCAGGAAACTTTTGAACAGGATGGACTACTCAACCTGAAGAAAATTCTAACTGAGCCCTACCTGCAAAGTCATGCATTATTTATCTTGATATGAAATCACCATGTTGTGCAAATATGGTTGTGAGGCATGTGCCTGATGTACCCTTATCAGACAGGTTGCCATGATGGATATATTTTGAGTTTCGTATATTTATATCTCAATATCACCTTGATGTCATGCACTGCTCTCTCACTCAATAATAATAATAATAATAATAATATATATGTATATATCAGTGGTTCCCAAACTTTACCAGGCTGCTGCCCTCTTGGCACTCAGACCACATTCTTAGTGCCCATTCCCCACGCACCACCACAAACACAGACCACTTTCTGCAGCAAATTTAAAACAGCTGTATTTCACAAATAAAACTTAACCCATTTTTGGGGATTTTTTTTATACCCATCACCCCCTTTTTGGCCACCCCATTATCACCCCACTTTTCTTCAATGACCTCCTGGATCTTTCTACCGCTCCCAAGGGGGAAGTACCACCCACTTCGGAAACCACTGGTATATATTACTGTTTTCGTCATCATCCTTTTAATGTCAGGTTTTCCACTTTTCCATGTTTGCATGGGTTGGATTGAATTTGCTGAGGTGAATATTCTATGGCTAGATGCCCTTCCTGTTATCAACCTTCACTTGTTTTCAAGTAAGGTAATATTTTCCCATGGCCAGTCATGTTTTACACAGAAGAGTGTAAATGAAAAGCACTGCTTGCATGGTGGTATTACTTGTTTACAACTATCAAAGAGATCATAACACACACACACACACACACACACACACACACATGACAGTTTTTTTCAACTTCTTTCTACCAAATGCACTCACAAGGCTTTAGTCAGCCAGGGTTAGAGTAGAAGACACATGAGTCTGAACCAAAAACCATGTGGTTGGGAAGCAAACTTGTTGCCACACAGATACACACACACACACACAATTGTGCATGTGTGCATGTGTGTTCTTTTCCCTCCGCTCATTCTGACACTCTGTTCCTTCTTTTTTCATTAACCCCTGAATCTCTTCCTTTCCCTTTTCTTT
>NC_069000.1:28649849-28655417 GCF_001194135.2 Octopus bimaculoides | reverse complement strand
ATATATATATATATATATATATATATAATGATCATCATCAACATTTAACGTCCACTTTCCAGGCTGGCATGGGCTGGATGGCTTGACAGGAACTGGCTTCAGTAGTTTTTATAGATAGATAGATATGTATACAGAGAGAGGGGTGTGTGGAGGATGAGAGAGCGAGTAATGATATGTAGGATAGTTTATTTAAATAATATCAGAAATCTTCCATACCAACATCTGCAGCTTTGAAGGAAGAAAGAAAAGCGAAAATACTCGTTTCTCTAATTAGCGAGTTAAGAATAGTTAGTAATATTCATATGAAATTGCCCCCTTATAATGTTGAACATCTAGTTGAAGATATGTGATACACACAGAGTATATATATACACATACCCCAAACACATGGTTCCACTTAAACTCTAGGGTGCTGCATACAGATGTATGCATGCATACACAGAGGCCAATACACATGCATACATTAAATAGATTTGATAATTTATTCCCTCCCCACTATATGTGTGTGTGTGCATGAATATTAATGTGTTTTATGTAGTATATAACTTGAAATTGAATTATAGATGTTTGCAAAAGTGTATATCTACCTACTCATGTGTGTGTGTGTCTATACACAATGAAGGTGTATGCTATGTAATGTTATAGTAGGAAAGGGAGGTAAAAAAATTTCAAAATGAAATTACACACACACACACACACACACACACACACACACACACACACACACATACACACATGCATATACATATATAAATATGTCAGACTGAAGAGGAGTGGGAGGAGGAGCAGATGGGAAAGAAGAAGACAAGAAAGAGGAGGAGGGGATTAAAATGTGGTTTTTAGCAGAATGTGGGAGAAAGGCGAAAGAGTAAGTCAAATCAGAGAGAAGCTGAAATTTGAGAAGCAAGGGGTGCTTTGTGCATGAAAGAACATAAACTGGTTCACACCCTCCTGGACGGAAGCTGATTAAGTCAAAAGTAGAAACCATGCAAGACTGGAGAAAGTAAGAGGGAGGGAAGGAAAAGAGAAATGTCAGTATGGCTGGGTATTAAGGGGTGTGGGGTAGACAGTAAACAGTGACAGAGATGGAGTTGGGACAGAGATGGAGTTATGAGGGTAACACAAGGAATAGACAGGAAAGAGAGAAAGTCAGACAGATAGAGGAAATGTAGGGAGAGGTAAGAGAGAGAAAATGAGTAGGAGATTTAGGTAAGACTGTAAGCAGAGACTGTGGAAGAGAAAAAGAGAGAGAGGGGGAGGAGAAAAAATAGAAATATAGGAGATGGATAAAGAAAGAGAAAAGAGAGTAAGGCCCATTAAGCAGAGAGAAGAGGTGTGTGTGTGTGTGTGTGTGCATGAAGTAAAGGGAGGATGGTGAAAGAAAGAGTGAGAAATAAGGAAATTTGTAAGATAGATGGGTGGGTGAGAGGTGACAGTGGTAGAAGGGGTGGATATAAAGATTGGCAAGTGGGGGGGGGATAGAAACATATTTATTAAAGTAAATAAAGCAATGGAGGAAACACAGATTAAGAAAATATATTCAAACATCTTGTGGGAGATAAAAATGTACACACACACACTTTTATTTATTTATTAATTACATACCCTATTAATCACCTACATATTGTAAATAATATGAGAGGGAGAGAATGTGTGTAAATGCACATACACCTCAGAAGAAAAATAAGGGAGAGCACAATCTATGAAGGATGAAGTAGTGGGGACAGGGAGGGGCAGTGAGAGAAAAAAAGAGACAGAGAAGGAGAAGCAGAAAACTGATAGAGAAAGAGAAGTAATAATATATGGGCAGCAACAGGGCCCATATTGCTTGCTGAGAATGTTGATTTAGTGGCTGGAGGGGGTGAGAAAGAGAGAGGGGATATTTCCAAGATGATTATAGTGACGACAGGAAGAGGAGAATTTTGAAAAGCAACCTGGTGATGTGTGTGTGTCTGTGTGTACTTATTCTATTGGTCTCTTTTGCCAAACCATGGACACACCAGCATGTAACATTTATGCATTCATGTGTGTGTGTGTGAAGGGGGTGTCTATCTCCAAAGCTCCGAGGTTGAGTAACATTTTCATCCTTGGGTTTGTAAACTATAATAAGAATAACACTGGTCAACAAAGAATTTGTCCCAAGAAAAGAATACCCGTATCTTATACAATCTCGTACATTTTTGCATGGAAAATTCAAAGATAATGTCAAATTATCTCTATCAACCCCATTTTCTCTGTTCTATGATATCCCTCTCAGTTCCTGTTACATGAGCTAAATTTCAGTTAAGCTGTTGAAATGTGAAGCTAACGGTTTCAGAAATACCCCTAATTTCAATTTTTATGAACAGAATTAACCTATTGAAATCCTAAATCCAGCTATCTGAGTCAATGAATCCCAAAAATGTATGAAATAAAAAATATGTAAAAAATACTAGCACACAGAAAACAGCACAGAAAAATACTAACACACAGAAGCACAGAAAAATATGTAATATACTAACACACAGAAAATTAAAACAAAACATGTGGGTGAAAAGAATCTCATGTTGTGAAAAATCAACATACACAACAGTGAACCACAACGCTGCATGTGGTTGTCATGGTAACAAGCTGCTAATACCACGCTGTCTGTTGATTGGCTAAAATTACCCAACTTTAATACCAAATAACTTCAGGTTCTTTAATTTAGGAGATGAAGTAACTGGTTGATCGTAATCAAAATTCAGAGTTGCATCAATACACCAAAATTGAAAGCAGTCTGAGCAAAATTAAGTGGGGCTCGTTTTGTGAATGAGAAAGACTAGATTCTTTCATTCTTTTGGGGGTCAATAAAATAAGTACCAGTTGAGCAGTGGAATCAATTTAATCAACTTACTCATTCCTCCTGAAATTGCTGGCCTTGTGTCACAATCTGAAATCATCATCATCATTATTATTATCTTATAATAATTCTGCTTGTCATTGCGTTACTTAGCCCATTAGTAAATCCTTTCAAATGATTAGAGAAAAAGGAGAGAGAAGTGTCCATGATGTGAGGTAGAGGGATTGTAATTGTAATGCTTTCACATGATTAGTTGAAGGGAAAGAGAGGAGAAAGAAAAAAGAAAGAGAAAAAGCAGATACGGTGAAGTGTGAGACAGAAAGAGGGAGGAAGAAAAAGATGGAGAGAGAAGTCTCCATGATATGAGGTAGGGGAACGTAATATTTATTATGTGGTTAAAAATGTTAGTTAAAGGTAGAGGAAGAAAGTTAAAAATATAATTTTAGCAGAGGGGTGATGTTGTGATAGTGAAGTTAAAAAAAGGCAGAGAGAGAGAGAGAGATGGTGGTGTTGGTGGTGGTGACTGGACAGTGAAAAGTGTATTTTTTAAAATTAAGCTGTTTTTTATATCCCCTATTGCTTAACGCATGCGCCTAAGTGCAATTCTGTGTAATATTCAAGCTTATTTATATGGCAGATATATGCAATTTAACTAAAGGTTGTATCATATATATGGGATATATATTTTTTTTCTTTATGGGGGAAAATGGAAAAATAAGAGTGAATATTTATTTTATTAGTGTTGTATATTAAGTTAATAAAAGTGTGCATAAGGTATGTAAAGTGTATATACATAATAAAGTGCATTAAGTAATCATCATGTTCCAATTTCTTTCACTTTTCAAGGATTAGCAGATGAGCAGCTGTCTTTCCATATGGACACAGCACAGGCTATGGTTTCAGGTTTTTTGGATAGAGTTTTCAGAAATAACCCAATAGGTTTACCATTAATTCCATGAAATATTCACGAGTCATGCTAGTTATTATTATTATTATTATTATTATCATTATTATTATTATTATTATTATAATATACATACATACATACATATATACATACATAAGCGTACATTAGTCTTTGTTTGTGTGTGAGTGTATGTGTAAAGCAAAGTAAGAGTGGCTAAATGTTTGGTTAAGAAGTCCATGTCACAATCATAAGGTCAGAAGTTCAATTCCAATATGTAGCATCTTTTACCATAGTTATGAATCAACTCAGGCTTTGTAAGTGAAATTAAGTAAATGGAAACTATGGAAGCCTGTCAGTTGGTTTATATTTTGTAATGCAAAGGTCAGCACTATCGCAAACTTTGTCATGCTGCTTCTCCCTGAGGATTGCAATAAAGTTACAAGTGTCCATGGAATACTCAGCCACTTACACAATAACACAACGAATAAGCAGTTGAGTTGATTGAACAACTGGAATATTCATCGCTGAAACTAACGGAGAATCTATTTACTTACTATTTTTATAAAGTAAATAAACAAACACTGTCATGAAAAGAATAAAGTGTATGTGCAACAGAAGGATAGAAATTGTAACTTTATAAACCATTTACCAAGAAAGCTAGAAGTATAGCCCCTTGTGGGCAGTAAAGAAATAAGAAAGCTAGAAGTATAAAGGAAAAGCTGTAAGAGGTGTGCAGGTGAGGCAAAGAATAATAATAATGATTTCTCTTATTTGCCATAGGGGTGATGGTTGAGAAAATATTACTTTTATCTTTTTACCTTTTACTCGTTTTAGTCATAAGACTGCAGCCATGCTGGGGCACCACCTTGAAAAATTTTAACCAAATGAATCACCCCCCCCAGCACTTTTTTTTAAAAACTGGTATTTATTCTATTGTTATATTTTGTTGAACTGTTAAGTTACAGGGATGTAAACGCACCAGCACTAGTTGAGCAGTAGTGGGGCACAAACATAGACACACTGACACACATACACTCACACTCATGGGTGTGGCTGTGTGGTAAGAAGCTTACTTCCCAACTACATGGTTCCAGGTTCAGTCCCACTGCGTGGCACCTTGGGCAAGTGTCTAGCCTCAGGTCATCTAAAGCCTTGTGGCAGAGTTAACTCTAAGGACTTGTGGAAAGAAGTAAGGAGGCGTCACATGTCCTTCATTGCTGACAGCCTCTAAAACCATGACAGTTGCAGGAAATTTTGTATGCATAACACTTGGAACTTCAGAAGTGTCTGCACATAACCATCTGTCCTTTCTTCTGTTAACTTTTTGATCTTGTTTGGAGTTTTCCTCGTTTGATAAAAACCAAATCAAATCTTTTTCTCCTGGATTTTTAAGTTTGTTTAAGAGCCTTTTAGATCTGATCTAGTGTTTTTTGTTTTTCTGACTGTTCCTTCTGACATGTGGAGATCTTTTGCAATTGACCTCATGGACTTTCTGGGATTGTAGTCAATGTTCTGTTGAATTTGCTGGATAAATTCAGGTGTTCTGATTATTTCAGAGTGTTTAGAATGCTTTTTATGCTTTGATACTGGTGATGCATTTCCGTTTTCAGTCTCTAGCTCCTTACAAACTTTGTAGACGAAAGATCTGGCAACTTTTAAAAATCGAGATATTTCTAAATTGCTATGTTCAACCTTTGTAACCACAATAACAACATGCCTCTTCATTTCTTGAATAAGCTGAGGGTCTGCCATTATTATTTTCTGAAACAAAGATTATACAGAGTTAGCAAAAAATGCAGCAATGACCCAAAAAAGGTATGTCCTCAAATACCTTACACAC
>NC_069000.1:28646021-28649839 GCF_001194135.2 Octopus bimaculoides | reverse complement strand
TATATATATATATATATATGTTTGTGTGTCTGTGTTTGTTCCCCCACCATTGCTTGACAACTGATGTTGGTGTGTTTACGTCCCTGTAACTTAGTGGTTCAACAAAAGAGACCAATAGAATAAGTACTAAGGCTTACAAAGAATAAGTTGATTTGTTCAACTAAAGGAAATGCTCCAGCATGGCCACAGTCAGAACATGCTAGTCTTGTGCCAAAATGTGAAACCAATTAAGTACTCTACCCACATTTCTTAACACACCATGAACAACTGTAGCAGTTAAGTCAATATTGGTGCCTCTGAGTTGTTGCACAATGTGTTAGAAATGGCAACCAGATCTCCCTCAAATCACACTCTATTGTCTCAAAAACATAGGATACATTGGATAATGTAGATTTTGGTCAAAACTTGTCTGACATGTTGTTCGATAGACAACAAATTGTGTGTGTGTATTGGAAGAAGGTGAGGTTGATAAGTTCTCATCAAGACAGAACTAAAGTGACCTCACAACTCTATGCTTTTCCTACTCATTTGCCTTTCTACTTTTCAGTGTGCACTGGGTATATTTTTCATGATATACCTAGGGAGGTAGCCAGATCCCCAGTGAATGGAGACTAAGGAGGTTTTCAATTCTACATTGCCTCAGCTCACTCACCAATCATCCTAGAGCAGTGGTTCTCAACCATTTTTTGTCTAGGGGCCACTTTACTCTACTGGACCTCCATAGTCATTTACTGTATATAATAAATTTAAAAAAAACTTACTGTATTTTTATAATTAAATGTTGTATAAAAAGATTAAAACATTTTGTTTATTGTGGAAACTTAACTAATTTATTGTACATAAATCTTAATAAAATCTTCTCTAGACCCTGGTTGAGAACCACTCTTCAAGAGGGAACACAGTGAAAAACTTGTGAGAGGTGCTTTTCATGGTGGTAGTAGTATCTGGTGGCTAGGTACCTTGTACACAGTATGTATTGAGAATATTCAGTAACCAGACATGCACTTTTGCTCAGGTATTGTGATTGAGGAGTGGGGACAGCAGAAAGCCAGAATGGTTGGGTAAAAAGAGCAAAGAATATGTTAACAGGCACTGAATTATTGGAGTCTAAATGGAAGGGAAGTATTGGGCAAAAGCAAGGGTGGACAAAGGAAGAGTAGGTGATAGGTTACAAACAGAAATGGTCCAGAAGAATTAGAGTGATGAATGGTAGCAGAGATACAGTGGAGTAAGGTGTATTGGATACAGATGATACTCTAGTAGAGTAGTCCTTCAATCTCAGAAAAATAAAAAAACAAAAGTCTACTCCAACTAGTATTTGAAATCAGTATATAAAGACACAACTAAATATTGCATGGTATTTTTGTGTGACACTATCAATTTTGCAATCTACGATAAAAGGCAAAGTCACCTTGACAGAACTTGAACTGAGAACTTAATCCAGAAGAAATGCTACTTAGCATTTTGTCTAGTGTGGTAACCATATTAATAATGTAACAAGAAATTACAAAAGCAGAAATTTATCATTGGGTAAAAAATGCATTATCGAAAATGTTTATGCTTTTGTAAGAGAATGGTTTCTTTCTGACAGATATTATCATTAAACAAAGCATTTTAGAGATATATACTTGTTTTGTAAATGATTTTTATCTGAGAGCCAGTATTCTAATTGAAACATTTATGTTGTAATGCAAAGCCAACTTGCTTGAAACTATTTCTGGTTCTGTGATACAAAACTGTTCTAGTTTCTAAATCTTCATGTTTAAATTAAAGCCTTGCATTTATGTAAGAAGCCTTTTTTTTATTATTAAATATGTTCTTACCACTGGTTTAATAATGAAATGTTATCTTGTTCAATGACTATATTTTTTTTTTGTTTTCAAAGTTGACTACAACACAATATGTTTCAATAGAAATATGGTCATGAAAGGTTTCAGTTAGCTTTCATGAATCTTCTATGATGCTAGACAGTTATTACAATTTAATAAAATAGTGCTAGCTCCTAAGTTTCCAGTCTGTCATGAACAATTTGGTCAGATCTCTGCATAATTCATTCCACATAACACTAATAGTAATTTTGGACATGGACAGCTTCAGTCAAACTCATATAAAAACACCTACAAAAAATAACTATAGGCATTATTGTTTCAGCTTGGAATAAAATAACAAAAAAAAAAGACCGACAAAATACAGTGGAACACAAAACAAATGGAACCTCACTCGTTTTCTTTATGTTTAAGAAGCCAGATAAGTATTCCTCATTTCTCACAGGAATTACAGGCAAAGCTGTGTCAATAAATACCTCTAAAATGCCACACCTATAGTTAAAACCATCCCTATATGTATATATAATGTAAAATAATATATGTACAAACACACATGCATAGGTATTGCTGAGAGGTCAACAAGTTGGATTTGTCACTGGTGTTGGGTTCACTCCCATTTTATGACACCATGGGCAAGTATCTTCTACAATAGATCTCAACATTGCATTTATACACAGAAATTATAAACAAGTATATGAACCAAATTCATCAATCTCGTAGAACTGAATGGAGAGGAATCCAGATTGGCTGTTGGTCAATGCAGGTCAGCTTCTGTTATCAATTTGGCAGTGACACAAGTTACCATTCAGGATCCCTAAGACCACGTATTTGGATAGGATGTTGGTGGTGACACACTGTCTTGGGAAAGATAATCAGTTCACTAGTGACAGTTGTTTGCTGGTATGTGTGCATGTGTTTTTAAACACAGTATATCTTTAAAAGTTTTCTGTCCTTGATGAAGAACTGCAGGTTCACAGTGTTCAACCACAAGCATGCATTATCTCATTAATAATGTGTATTTATATATATATATATATATATATATCCTGTGAAGATCCTGCATAGGGACAGAGATTTAGAGACGTATTACTCGAAGCTTTTGACGAAATAGAGGGGGATATAGCATCACATGATGCTGAAGACAACTGGAGTTTTCTACGGGACAACCTGCTGAGGGCCACTGACCAGATCTGTGGATGGTGCAAAGTCTCTTCTCAACCCAAAGTGACATGGATGGTGAGACAGTATTGTTGACAGAGCCATTAGGGAAAAGAAACAGGCATGGAAGGATGGAAGAACAGTGGTAGCAGGGAATTGTATCAGACTGTCAGAAGGGAAGCTAGGAGACAGGTTTATTTAGCCAGAGGGGAAGCAGATAAGAAAGAATTTGCCTATGTTCTGGGCCATGAGGATCAAAGACTTGAAGTGTTTCGTGTTGCAAGACAGTGTGTGAGATAGAATCGTGATGTCGTAGGAGAGAAACGTGTCCGCATGGATAATGGTTCACTTGCACTAAACAAGGCTGCAAAGAGAGAGGTTTGGAGACGCCACTATGAAAGGTTGCTCAATAAAGAGAATGATTGGGAGAAAGAGAGTCTGCCAAATATCGACCCAACAGAGAGACCAGCTATGAGTTGACAGTACCTTGGTAGATAAAGCAATTAAGAGTATGAAGACAGGGAAAGCCCCCAGCCCATCAGGAATTACCACAGAGATGCTCAAGATATCTGGCGGTGTTGGCTATAGCCTAGTCACCCGTATTGTCAACCAGGTGATACACGAAGGAGTCATACCCAATGACTAGTGTAACAGCACCATGGTCAACTGCTACAAAGGTAAAGGTGACTCATTCATCATCATCATCATCGTTTAACGTCCGCCTTCCATGCTAGCATAGGTTGGACAATTTGACTGAGGACTGGCAAACCAGATGGCTACACCAGGTTCCAATCTGATCTGGCAGAGTTTCTACAGCTGGATGCCCTTCCTAAC
>NC_069000.1:28644748-28645293 GCF_001194135.2 Octopus bimaculoides | reverse complement strand
GCTGCAAGAAGTTCAGAAAGCTCCTACTTCTGCTGATGATAAAGAGCCTCTCGCTCAGAGTAAAAGGTAGACTGTATGATGCATGTGTACAAGCAGCCATGCTACATGCCAGTGATACATGGGCTGTGACTGCTGAGGACATGTGTAAGATTGTAAGGAATGAAGCCAGTATGCTCTGCTGGATGTGTAATGTCAGTGTGCATACATGACAAAGTGTAAGCACCCTGAGAGAAAAGTTGGACATTAGAAACATCAGATGTGGTGTGCAACAGAGACGACTGCACTGATATGGTCATGTGTTGCACATGGAAGAGGACAGCTATATGAAAAAGTGTCACACCCTAGCAGTTGAGGGAAGCTGTGGAAGAGGTAGACCCAGGAAGACCTGCGATGAGGAGGTGAAGCACGACCTTCGAACATTGAGCCTCACTGAGGCAATGACTAGTGACTGAGACCTTTGGAGATATGCTGTGCTTGAGAAGACCCAGCAAGTCAAGTGAGACCATCACCTGTGGCCTATGCTGCTGGTGTATAACTGGCCCACT
>NC_069000.1:28642118-28644558 GCF_001194135.2 Octopus bimaculoides | reverse complement strand
AGCCTCACTGAGGCAATGACTAGTGACTGAGACCTTTGGAGATATGCTGTGCTTGAGAAGACCCAGCAAGTCAAGTGAGACCATCACCTGTGGCCTATGCTGCTGGTGTATAACTGGCCCACTTATGAGTACCCTTCATTCATTGGACAATGAACTATGCTTGCAAAGACCTGTTGAGGCCAGTGAAATCAAAATCGCTGATGTGGCTGATGACAGTACCGCCTGATTGGCACTCGTGCCAGTGGAACATTAAAAGCTCCATCCGAGCGTGATTGTTGCCAGGACTGCTGTCTGGCTCCCGTGCCAGTGGCATGTAAAAAGTACCATTCCAGTGTGACCGTTGCCAGCATTGCCTTCCTGGCACATGTGACATTGGCACGTGAAAAGCAATATTCAAGCGTGGTTGTTGCCAGTACCGCCTGACTGGCCCTTGTACTGGTGGCACGTAAATGCACTCACTGCACTCTCAGAGTGGTTGGTGTTATGAAGGGCATCCAGCTGTAGAAACTTTCCTAGATCAGATTGGAGCCTGGTGTAGCCTTCTGGCTTGCCAGTCCTCAGTCAAACCATCCAACCCATACCAGCATGGAAAGCAGACATTAAATGATGATGATGATGAAGATGACTGATATATATATGTAGGTGTGGCTGTGGTAAGTTTGCTTCCCAACTCATAGTTCTGGGTTCAGTTCCACTGTGAAAGAAGTCTATTGTGTGTGTGTGTGTGCATCTTTGTGTCTGTGTTTGGCCCTCACCATAATTGACACCTGGTGTTGTGTTTACTTACCTGTAATTTAGTGATTTGGCAAAAGTTACTGATAGAATAAGTACCAGGTTTGATTTGTTAGACTAAAATTCTTCATGGCAGTGCCCCAGCATAGCCACAGACTGAAATAAGTAAAAGATATTTATATATAATATAAACATACATACATACATATAAAAACACACACACATGTATGTATGCATACATATAGTGTCAACATATAAAAATATGACCATACTCCAGTTTAGCTATCATATGGCTTTTTATTACTCTTCTTAATTTCTTCTGTAAACTAAAGTTGCAGCAGCCATCAGCCTGGTGCATCAAGAGTACTTTTAAATGGGCCGAACATGCAACACTCACTTTAGTTGTCAGGTCTTCTCGATCACAGCATATCTCCAAAGGTCTTGATCTCCTGTTATTACTTCTGTGATGCCCAACATTCAAAGGTCATGCTTCACCACCTCATCCCATGTCTTCCTGGGTCTACCTCTTCCACAGGTTCCTTCCACAGTTAGAGTGTGGCACTTCCTCACAGACCTGCCCTCATCCATATGTAATGCATGACCATATCAGCGCAGCCGTCTCTCTTGCATACCACATTTCATGCTTCTTATGTCCAACTTTTCTCTCAAGGTGCTCACACTCTGTAGTGTATGCACACTGACATTACACATCCAGCGGAACATACTAGCTTCATTTCTTTCAAGCCTTCGCATGTCCTCAGTAGTCATGGCCCATGTTGCACTGGTGTGTAGCATGGCAGTTCGCACACATGCATCATACAGTCTACGTTTCATCCTGAGCAAAAGGCACTTAGTTGCCAGCAGAGTTAGAAGCTCCCTGTACGTTACCCAGGTTATTCTTATTCTAGCTACTACACTCTTAGAGCAACCACCCACCACTACAGATTTGGTTGCCTAGGTAGCAGAAGCTATCAACTACTAGTTTCTTCCCCTGGCATATGATGGAATCTGTTTTCTGTGCATCAATGGTGTTTATTGCCTCGGTGCATCTGCCACACACAAAAACTATCTTCCCAGTTAACCTTCCTTTGTTATTGTTGCACCTTTTATGTGTCTATAGCTTTCACTGGGTAGATCGTATGGAGTTTCAACCCATGCCTTTCCTACAGATCAAGCAGGGCCATCTACCTGAAGGGGTTTGTGATTTGTCAGCCTTCCTATTTACTGAGACTTTGGTTTTTGTTAGGTTAAGAATATATATATATATATATTATCATTATTAATAAATCTGAGGGTAGCAAAAAAATATTAGAAATTTTATTTGCTACCAGTGGTCTAGCGAGGAGAAAAAATTAGTCAATAGACTATATATTATTCATTTAAAATACAGTGTACATTTAAACACATCAGAGATGTCCATAATAGGACATCTAACCTGCTAGAAGGAGCAGTCAAAACTCCACACCACAATTAGAAATAATTTTGAAAAGGAATGAAAAATAAAAACATTTACCATCTATTTTCCGAACCAATGGCTTCAAGCAAATTAAAATATTTTGCAAGGCCGGCTCTCATCTGTGGAAAGCCAAGATTAACATATAAACACAAGGCACTACATAGAAACATGACTTGTGTTTATATGCTTTAATTTTTCAAAATCTCCTGCGCATGTGTGATTTTCTATATATATATATATATATATATATAT
>NC_069000.1:28637755-28640585 GCF_001194135.2 Octopus bimaculoides | reverse complement strand
ATTTGAGCATGGCCGTTGCCAGTACCGCCTGGCTGGCTCTCATGCTGGTGGCACGTAAAAGCACCCACTACTCTCTCGGAGTGGTTGGTGTTAGGAAGGGCATCCAGCTGTAGAAACTCTGCCAAATCAGATTGGAGCCTGGTGCAGCCATCTGGCTCACCAGTCCTCAGTCAAACTGTCCAACCCATGCGAGCATGGAAAATGGATGCTAAACGATGATATTGATGATGATGATGATATATACACACACATATATACCTCAGACCAGACTAGCCAAAATGTCTCTCCACACCAGACATTGGCATGAGACTAGAATATTTCATGTCTATTATGCAAACTATATGCCAGAAATATGTCCCAGAGCACAAGGCTAACACAAAAAAGGACAAGATTGCAAAGGAGAGGAAGATCCTTATGATATATATATAGGCATGGCTATGTAGTACAAACTGAGCTTCCCAACCACAGGGTTCTGGGTTCAGTCCCACTGCATTACACCTCAGGCAAGTGTATTCTACTATAGCCTCAGGCCAACCAAATCCTTGTGAAAGGAATTGATTGAGGGGAAACTGAAAGAAGCTTCTTTTTGTGTATGTGTCTGTGCCCCACCATTGCTTGACAACCTGTGTTGGTTTGTTTACATTCTCAAGATGTTCAGTTGGTACTCCTTGAATTCTCTCATAAGTTCTTCCATTTTTCCAAATTGATACATGTTCATACGTTATATATACTAGCTTTGTTACATTTTCGGTACTCAGAATTTGGCATTACAGTTAAACTGTATTTCGCTCTCAATAAGTAAATCCTGAGTTCACTTCATTGGATTTCATACAGTATCCAGAGTATATAATAAAGACATCATAAAGAAGAATGGAGAATTATACATCTTCAAAAATTATTCATTACAGCATTATTGTCATTAAATTCCAATGTGATATGTGTTTCTGCTGGAAAGGTTTTCTAGTGTTCTTTGATGTACATTTAGTTGATTAATTTGCAGTATATATTCATCCAAGGTGATCATTCCAATGCAACTTTGCGCGAGATTTTACCCATTTGGGTGAGTGAAGTGAACTGATGATTCAAGTATTAGAAAATCCTTCTTAAAGTATATTCTAGATGAGAGATTATAAAGCCTCAGAGTACATGATAGTACACTTTGCATTGAAATACAATACGACTACAGTTCTGGTATCACTTAAACTTAGAATGACTTTTTTTAGTAAGGGAACAGCTTATTTTATACACGTAGTAGAAAAAACATTTAATTAGGTCAGGACGCACTCACGTCACTGACCACTCATAATGAAGATACTATGATACCATATTAGATAAATAAGGAAATAAATATTATTTCAATTCAGGTTATCAGATCAGTCCATAGCAATAAAGTTTTATACAGTGTTGAATTTTAGAAGTCAGGTATTAATTGCAATAGATAAAGTAAGTTGAAATTCTGTCTCATTTCACAATAAACAAAAAAACAAAAATACAATACTTTTTAATTGTATCGTTTAGTGTGAGTTTGATAAAATCTAACTCAAGTAAATTTATGATTATTTGACTATATTAACTGATGTGCACTTCTATTTACGTCATTTGTAATTAAAAACCTTTATTTGGAAAGAGTTTATTAATTTCCATGATTTCATAACTTGCAATTTAGAGGTAAAGATATGGAATATTTCTTCCAAGCATAGATCACATTTCCAATTCCCAATAGTATATAATGAAGTTTTATGAATAAATGTGCATTTAATATCATATTTAGTGTTCCTATCTTTTAAAGTCCAGATTAATCCACTCTAACTTGTACAATACATTTTTTTCCTTAATTTTGAATGACGAAAGGTGGTTGCATACTCTTTGCTTAAAGCCAGTAGAATACGACTCTATGTAATAATTAGAAATACGATCAGCTGTTACTGTACAATCTATAAACTAGGTTTCTTCTGAGGTATAAACCTTCAAGTGGATATGTTAATTTGTTGTGACAATTAGAAATAATGCTTATTAATATCAACTCTTTGCTTGCTACTGACAAAAGTATTATGTACTCCGTCTATAGTATTATTAATCACTCTATTGATATTACCAGTTTGACAAGTGTGATTTGGACTCAGTTACTTCCCATACACTTCTGTTGATTCTCTATTGTTTTCACTACTACTACTAGCCGAACAGATGTTCATTATTCTGCTAGAACTATTTATATTATGTTCCACCTTATCTGTATAGTTATTATTATCACCAGTCATATTATTACTATTTATATTAGTTTTATTATTTATGTTTACTAGGTTCCTACTAGTGAATTCTCTAATTCTCTTAAAGCTGTGTGCTGCAATAAGTTAGACTAGGTTCCTACTTGTTAGAAAGGCAAACCTAATTGTATGCCAATTGAAAATCTGACTGTATTTGCTAGATGGTGGTAAGTATCTATTTAGTGCAGTGAAAAATTTCGCAGGTTTATTTGTGGTTGAGTTCTGAAGACTGTGTTAGCTATCCAAAGGGGTAAAAACTTGAACAAAGCTGCATGAATATATACTACAAATGAATCAACTAATTGCACGTAAATGCTACATCAAATGCCATTAGGACATTTATCCAGCAGAAACACATGTTGGATTGGAATTTAATGAGAATAATAAATAGTTCTTGAAGGTGTATAATTCTCCATTCTTCTTTATGATATCAATGAACACACATATAAGTATGTGTGTATTCATGTGTAAGGTGTAGATGCATATATTTGTATACATGTTTGTATTTTTTGTTTAGTGCGCTCATTCCCTGCTTTCTATTTATCTATCCATATATATATATATAT
>NC_069000.1:28631794-28637299 GCF_001194135.2 Octopus bimaculoides | reverse complement strand
AACAAAAATTTTTAAATATAGTAAAGAATGATGTATTGCTTGTGGTAATATCATGCACTCATTTCTTTGATTTAAACTATAGTTATGGTTTTAAAAGGAATATGATCAAAAATTTAATTATATTCTTCTAAAAACAATCAGTTATCTTGACTGATTTCCTTTTTTCTTTTCATTTCGAATAAAATTCTCCTCAAGACAGCAGCTTGTTTCACCTCTTTCTAGCTTTTCAAGATGATAATCCGCATCGGAAAGACCAATTTTTTCGCTTTCCTTTGTTTGATTTTCCAATTCATCAAAAATTTTGGGCTCATCATTGATAACAAGGTTCTCTATGAAAATTTCATCTTGTAGATTATTGTCAGCATAGACAGGTAGATTTAAATTATCATAGAATGCTGTTTCTTCTTCATCAGTTTTGATTGAATTTTCCCTAACATCCATGTTTCTGGCCGGCATTTCAATACTTTTATCTGTTCCTTCCCTATTTTTGAAGACATGATTAAAACAATTTTTTATTGTAGCAACCGAAACGGAATTCCATGCCTCAATTATAAGGGGAAGAGCATTAAATAACTTGAATTTCTTAATCTGATCAATGAAATTAATATCTTTCTTGTTTATCATACTAAAATTCCTTAAGAAAATCTTTCTATAAGAGGCTTTAAAAGAATGAATACCTTGATCAATAAGGCTGTATTTTTGATGTGCAATTCGCCGGCAAATAATATAGTTCTATATTGCTCAAATTGATATTGATGTAATGAACGGCAGCATTATCAAGCAAAAGAAGTATTTTCTTATTAACTGTAACCATTTTTTCGTTAAGCCGTTTCAACCAATCTCTAAATATAAAACCAGTCATAACCAAGATTTTCCACTATGAGTATATTCTAGTCCCAAAGCTTCCATGTTAATATTCTTAAAAGCCTGCAGAGATTTGAATTTATTGATTATAAGAGGCATTATTTTCCCACCAGTTCTATTCTACTGTCATGCGATCTTTTGAAAATATTCCCAAGGCTCGTTCTTCTGTGTTAAGAACCAGTGTATTTTTGGGAGGAGATTTATATGAAAGACCTGTTTCATCGCAATTAAAAATATCTTGAGGTTAGTATTTTGGGGATTTTTCAAAAAAATCAGAGAATGAGTTCTTTATTACAATGGGATTTACTAGTTCTTCTTCTCTGGAAATTGTCCTTGATTTCATGCCGAAATTTTCTTTAAACCATGTAATCCACATCTGTGAAGCTTTAAAATCTTTGATTTGAAAACAATCTGCAATTTTAAGAGCCATAATCTTCAGCGTATTATTGGTTACTGTGTGAAAATTTGATCGTTTTTTTCTGAATCCTCTCATAAAGTGGATCGTGGATAGCTTTTATAACATTCAGATTTACTAAATTCTTCTTTCCTTGGTGATCTGTTTTTTGCTTGCATTTGGATTTGTTCTTTAGAATACTATTAATAACTCCTATTGGCATTTTGAATTTCTTCTTCAGTTCCTCTTGTGTCGCCAACAGGTTCTTTTTCTTGTGATTCAACACTTCCAATTTTTGTGAAATTGTATATGTTTTTCTTTTTGCTCTTTTTGTTGTTTACTTTGGCACACATGGCTTTGGTTTATACAAAATTATATTCAAATTTAGAGAAAATTCTGATCTTCTTTTCAGTGCAATGCCCCAATTTTATAGAAAAAAGGCCAGTATTTAACATCTAATTCGTTTCAAACATAAAAAAAAAAAACAAGATGTACTTTTTCTGTCAAAATATTTATCTTTACAAATACTTTATCTGCTATTTTTAGGATTACATCCCTAAAATTTTTTTTTTTTTTTCTCGTGCGTTTGGTTTCAGCTGAATTGAATGCTGGGTTTTCAAATAGTCATAACTGACTGTTTTTTACGCAAATTTTGTAAAATCGATCTTGTATAATTAAAACGTCTTAATCACATTTTTTTCAAACAAATTATAGTCTAGCCTGCTCATTCTTTAATGAATGAGTGCCTGTTAATTTGAGGGAATATTAAACAAATTTATGGAACAAATACAACCGATATGCTTGCCTTCCATTTTATATTGTAGATTATCTCTCCTTATTTACAAATAAAAAATAAATTTAAAGTGTTTCATGTTATATTTTACCACATATGATGATATTTTGATCAAAATACTCTTCGATGAGGTTATCTTGTTGAGCTCAGCAAAATAGGCTATTTTCCCGGTTGTGCTAGTGCTGGTCCTGGAAAATAGACACCCAGGCTATTTTGCCAATAAATATAAATAGTGTTTTAGAACTAAGAATATATTTTCAAAATAATAAATATATTATTAGTCATCTTTAATGAAATTAAATATTCATGAAACAATAAACAATATTCATTCAGTTTAGCCATGGAACTAACTATTGGAGTGGGTGTCTATTTTACCAGTAAATATCAGTAGTGCCACCAGTAAATAAGACAAACATGCTTAAATAGTTTTATCATTATGAAGGCAGGTAATGTTAAAAATAACAACACAGATTTAACACAAGTTTTTTTTTATGTTCACCATCAATTGTTGTAAGACAATTTAAAATCTTTTCTACCATCAATTCTTAAAATCATGGCTTTCCTTGACAAAAATGCCATATTTTGCATAAAATATTTATTTTTCCAAATGAACTCCACTTTGGCACAAACTGTAAAATTGAGGCTTTCATATGCTATATACTATATAGTTCTGGGTTTTGTATATGTTGAGTAATACATTTTTAAAAGCACACACGGATTTTAGGGACACTGTCAAAGAAAGTCATAATGCATTTCCATAAAATAATGTTTTCTTTGGATTAACCTCCACTTTGACACAAACTTTAAAACTAAAGCTTTCATATGCTATATATTATATAGTTGGGGTTTTTGTATATGATGTTCAAGCCCTGCCTACACATCTCATACAACCACTGCACTGACGATCTCAAGGGCTCTACCTCAAATAATACTTCATTTACATGTTTACATATACTGCATTAAAATAAATGATCGTTTAATGAATAAAATTATAAACTCATCTAACATATATCAGACAGTGAACTAACCAGTGTACATATTTATGTAAAGGAGTACTAGTTGCACAACCAGCGAAACAGGCTATGTTGCTGGTCCTGGCATCTTAGCCTATTCGAATACTCTTGTCTCCCATTTTATACAAATACAAGTGATAGACATATCATTATCAAATATTAAATTTATCAAAAAATTCCGAAAATATTTCTAAAATTCTTTTAAAATCCTTTTTTTATGTATTTGTTATTCCAAATCTCATTAACTATCATCTATGTCAAGAGTTTATACACAAAACTTTCCAAAATAAAATTTTGAGGATCATTAAATGGAATTTTCATTAAACAAAATTTTTGTTAAATAAGAATTTGACTGTATATGTATGTGTGTGAGTGTGTGTTTATGTATGTATGTAGGTAGGTAGGTAATTAATTAATCAATCAATCAATTAATTAATTCAAGAGTGAGAGAGATAAGTAGGTACATATTTATTTAATGCCTGAATTCCCATGCTATCACGATTTGAGTGACGAGTTATTTAAGGTAGGCATTTACAGCCAGATGCTCTTTCTGTCATCAATCCTTACCTCTTTATCCTGGAAAAAAATTTTTTTTATCTCCACAAGGTCCATGTGTGTGTTTCCACTGACATAATCACACAAACATTTCCTAAGAGAGAAAGGAATATGTAACTTTGACATTTATACATTTACATGTTTTGTATGCATACTCATAACATGTTGCCAATAATACATGCAAACACTATATCTATATGCATTCATATACATACACATGTGCATTAGCATGTGTGAGGACCTATATATGTAAATATTTGGTATAGAACCAGTGTTTTCTTGGATGTAATCATCCCTTGATGAGGTTAATATATCCTCTATTTAACTTAAATAATTAACATTTATTTATTTATTGCTTTGATAATAAATAAAAAGAACTACACTGGTAAAATGGAGAGTATTGAAATTACCAACCACATGGTTCCGGGTTCAGTCCCACTGCGTGGCACCTTGGGCAAGTGTCTTCTACTATAGCCTCGGGCCGACCAAAGCCTTGTGAGTGGATTTGGTAGACGGAAACTGAAGGAAGCCCATCGTATATATGTATATATATATGTGTGTGTTTGTGTGTGTGTGTTTGTCCCCCTAGCATTGCTTGACAACCAATGCTGGTGTGTTTATGTCCCTGTTACTTAGCGGTTCGGCAAAAGAGACCGATAGAATAAGTACTGGGCTTACAAAGAATAAGTCCCGGGGTTGATTCGCTCGACTAAAGGCGGTGCTCCAGCATGGCCAGTCAAATGACTGAAACAAGTAAAAGAGTAAAGAGAAAGAGCTATGCCAGCAAAGAAAAAATATATGAAGGACCTAATAACAAACTAATGAATTCATTCATAGACTCCAATGGAGAGCTTTTCATTTTAACAAGAAATCTGATACACAAAATGAATTACAAATAGAGAAATGGAACATAACCAAAAACCTTACAACCAAGAAAATCCCACAACCTCATCACCACCTTGAAGCATTTGAATGGGAATTATGGACTATAATTAAAAATATTAAATTTGCCAAGCATCCACTTAGAAGAAATATACACCAGAAAGGATTTAATAATGAACCTAAAAACCAAGGACAGAATTATTGTGCACTCAGACAAAACAATCTTAATATTAACAAATATCTTGAACTTCTCAAAAACAAAATCACAAAGAAAAGTAAAATAGTAAACAAAAGTGTACTTAGAACAATTAATTTAAAAGCCAAAAGGATTACATCTGAATTCCATATTGATGATAGAACTGAACCATTTATTCCTATTTGACCTAGGATAACATTGAAAGATAAGGATAGCTTCCAAACCAACCCTAATGTTAGATTAATATGCCCGGGAAAGTCGAACTTAGGTAGATTAAGAAGAGTTATTTTAGATAAATATATACCCATATTTAGAAATAAAATATCTTTTGAACTATGGTCTAATACTCAAGCACTATTAATTGGTTTAATAAGGATAAATATAAATTTTTACAAATAGACATTGATAATTATTATTCCTCTATCAACCCTATTGTACTAAATAAAGCCCTTCTTTTTGCTAGAAATTATGCTAACCCACCTACTCGAAATTTCAGCGTAGCCATTGCCAGTATCACCTGACTGGTATGTGCCAGTGGCACATAAAAGCACCCACTACACTCACGGAGTGGTTGGCGTTAGGAAGGGCATTCAGCTGTAGAAACTTTCCCAGATAAGATTGGAGCCTGGTACAGCCATATGGATCGCAATTCCTCAGTCAAACCGTCCAACATATGCCAGCATGGAAAGCAGACGTTAAACGATGATGATGATGATATATATATTTATACATATATATATATATATATTTATATTTATATATATGTATATTTATATATATTTATATATATATATATATATATATACAT
>NC_069000.1:28619908-28626389 GCF_001194135.2 Octopus bimaculoides | reverse complement strand
CTTACTTGGAAAAGAATGCGTGGCATTCGATCCTTTTATAGTAAGTTTTATCTTAATAATTACAATGCACACTCTTCTACTATTTCTTCCCTATCCATCTCTCTCCCTCTCTTGTTCTTCGCCCTTTTTGTTTTTCTCTCCCACCCTTTCCCTATTCTTCTCGCCCCTTTCACCATTCCCTCTCTCTGTCTCTCTCACTCTTCCTCCTTGACTCTCTCATCACTGACACGTCACGAAAGGGGATCTCTCTTTCTGTCCACTGCCTTCCTAAAGAAAAGACGTGTTTTTTCAGTCTCTTCTCTCATGGCACATCTACATAGCGTTCATAATAATTTTTCTATCATCTTGGCTCAACAGCCCTCAGCATTTGTTTTTACTATCTTGTTCTCTCGATCCTGTTCTTATTACCACTTTCACCCTCTGTAAAAAATTCCAAATTTTATTTAATTTTCTTTGCGGGAAGGACTGTTCCAACGAAGTCACGTATTGTCCTTGCCTTCGAAACGCAGAGTAGATGGAACAGGGACAACTGACGAAGGGGTTATACTCTTTATGTTGCATGTTTTGTTTATCTGTTTTTTTTTCATTGTTTGAAAAAGTTCGTTTTCTGTTTTCGTTTTTATGTTTTTGTTTCTCATTGTGTTTAACGTTTTTTTTATGTTCTGTACCCATATATGCATGTATGTATACATATAGATGTAGGTATGTACATATATGTATGGATATATGCATATATTAATATATTATTTATATTTATATATATACATATGGGTGTATGCATATATGTATGTATATATGTGTGTGTGTGTGCGTATGCATACATATATGTATGTGTGTGTGTGTATGTATATATATATATATATATATATATGTGTGTGTGTGTGTGTGTGTGTTCTCACATGTGATAATGCGCACACACATGTATTGTGCCTGTGTTTATGTAACATGTATATGTGCATGTTTGTACAGGGAATATATATTTCTTTTCATTTATGTGTGTGTGTTTGTATGTCTAATTCGTGTTTATTTGGTGAATGGGAGGATGTACTTTCTTCTTTGGATTCATACATTCACACATGTAGCTTTTCTAGGTGCAAACAGCTGCATAATTCAGATTGTTTGTTTTAAATCTTTCTTCCCTGCTATGCTGTGACAAGGTCAATGGGTAGGAGAAGGGCCATTACAGACACCCTATATCAATGTGTGTGTGTGTGTCTGTGTCTGTGTGTGTGAGACAAAAAATTAGGGTGGAGTTTGGAGAAGATAACTTTTATTGATCCCACCCCCTACTCTAAATAACATCAGGTTTTTATGACTTATATAGTAGTTGTTTGTAGAAGAAACAGTCTTTGCTTTGTTTATTAAGTAGTCCTGACTCTGTTCAGAAACCCAGCCAATTGCTGGGTCATACACACACGCGCGCACACACAGACACACACACACACACACACACACACACACACACACACACACTGTGTGTGTGTGTGTGTGCATATGAAGTTTAGTTTGAGCAGTCAGACTCTTGTTGCTATTGACCCTTGGAAGGTAATTTTCCTAGCCTTTTGGGTTAATTGGGCTAATTAGCGATGATATTTTGTAGCTACCTCCCCACTTTCTCTAGGTAACTATGCAGCTTAATTACTTCACAGAAGGTATACCCATTTGATCTGCTACCTATTCAATCAACAAACATTTAGATGAGTTGGTCTCTTCAATCTTGAAAAGAAATGGACACAGTGGCTATTTTCATTGTAGATACACAGTGTCTGAAAATAAAAGGATAAAATCAAACTTGGGGTTGAATAACAGCAATTTAGCATATGAAATCGTATTTCAGTACTTTTCTATGTCCATCTTATGCTTTCTGGTTCATATGTATGTTTGTATCTATCATATTGTTTACAAATGCATACCACATATTTTGTTGTTTATGATTGTTATAGGAAGCTAACCTCATAAATATGTGTGTGCATAGGTAGGTTGATAGATAACGCACACACAGTTGTCTGGTAATCAGGAATGAGAATAATTCATACAAGCCTAGCCTTTAAGCTTTGGAAAACACACACACACACACAAAGTATATACTGAAAAGCTTTCTTTCATATTCAGTTTGGAACAATGATGTTCATAAGTTTGTTAATGTTTCTAGACCTTTTCAACCTCATCCTCTTAATGAAATGATAACAGTAGTGCCTTGTTACCACTTGCCATAATACATTGTAAAGGATCATGTAAATAATGAGTGTACTGGGTGTTTTTGTTTTTTGTGGCACCAGCACTAAAGAGGTTGCCATTCAGCTTGCAAGGCTAAACTCACAATGAACCAAGTGAGGCGACATAGAGGAAGGTGGCTTTAGGTGAGGTGATGAGAGGTTAAAGCTTTTTCTCTATGTTTCTGAAACAGAGCTTTCTGTTGACACACAAAACAAATGTGAAAGCCAATAGTTAGAATAGTGAAACAGTAGAATCTAGAGAAACTAATGATGGTCTATCTTTGCAAATTATAGTACAAAAGACTTCTCTTAGTCATGGTATAAAACTTTTTTTCTACTGCACTAACTTTCCTGTGTAGATTTTAGCAACAGCATTAGAAATTGTAAAAGAACAGCAACAGACAAAAGCAAGGGAAAATATTAAACAATTCAGAAGACTGAATAATGAATTTGAATGTGCAGCAAAGATATTAAAGTCGATTATTTAGAGGAGAAATGCAAACTAACTGGAGAAAATTAACAAAAAAGGAGGACTAGAAACCTCTTCAAGGAAATGTGTGGATAGGTTACGTCTAGAATCCAATTTCTAAAGGTTAACCTTTGACTATGTATTAAAGTACAGTTGTAAGTATATAACAGAAGAGATGTAAAACTTGGAAAATTTACACCTATGGAGTGTGAAGCGGAATGTGAAGGAAACGGGTGTATTAGATAACATCTGAAGTAGTAAAATATAAAGCATGGGTTCAGTTGACATTCTGATTGAACTTTTGAAATCAACTGATTAATATGACATGAAACTATTTACAAAACTTTGTCAAAATCTTTGGAAGACAAAGCAATGAGTGAAAGACTGAAATAAAGTCAGTATATATCCCCCATTCCAAAAAAGAAAATGCCCTCATATGCTATACAAGCAAAATTGTTGTGAAAATTATTAAAAACCAGTTTCAATTAATTTTGGAGAGGGGAATTAACTCCAGAATAAAGTGGTTGCCAGAAAGAAAGTGAATTGCAAGCTTAGGATGGTAAAACTGGAAATATCTAGAGAATATTGCGTAGTGGTTTACATGCTTCATTGATTTTAGCAAAGCTTTTGGTTGTGAAGATCATCAAATACTATGGACATGACTGAAGGGTATCAGTGCATCAGAGTATTTTAGTCCTTCTAATATGAAACCTTTATTCAGTACAAGAAAATAAGATAGAAATATTAAATTGATATACTCAAAATGTGGTGCTAGAGAAGATCATTGTTGGATATATTTTAGATGAAAAGAAGAAATTGATCACTGCTACAGAATGATCGCACTTTGGAAAAATTGATTATTAAAGATTAAAAATGTTTGGTCATTGAATGAGATTATACAGCATGGAAAACATAATTTAGGAAAAAACTAAAGGTGGATAGATGGAGTGATGAAAGTAAGTGGGATTATATCTCTGAAATAACTTTATTTGTCTATAAGAAATATTCAGAATTAAAGACAGTATATCCACAAGTTCCTCAGAAGCTGAATATAGCTTGTAAAAAGATGTGTGTGTAAGAAAATTATAGATTACAATTTTTTTTTTTTTTATAATCACTCCACCCTTCTCCCAAATAAAATTTATGAATTTGTCTTTTTTAGCTGTGGCTTACCCCATGAGCTCTTTTCTCTGGCTCCAGTGAGATGCTTACATCCACATTGCTTTTCTTTTCTTTCCAGAGAGAGAGAAAGAGAGCCAGTGATGATTGGCAGGGAGAGGGGCAATTCTTGGCATTGCTCTGTTATTTACCTCCTGTTGCTATTACTGTTTTGATGTGAAGTATTATTGTCATCAAATATGTTTTTTGATACTGTAGATCGGGAAGTATGATGAGAGGGGGGTTATTTTTTTTTCTAAAGATTTTTTTTTATATTCCACTTATTTATTTTGTTTCATTCATTCATTTATTTTTCTTCTTTATAGTAACTATCCAGAGAACTTTCAGTTCAGATTCCCATGCCATCTTCATCAGTTTTCTCCTCTCCCTCTTTCTGTTCTAAGTAACTCTTTCTGTACTATAAAAACTGTTTTTAAAAACACACATAAAAAAAAGGTAATAATAAAATGGGCAATAAACTCTATGCTCCCTTTTTCACTTTTGATTATTTATACTAGCTTTTTTGCTCAGGTTTCAGGTTTAGAAGTTCCCTATGTAATAAGGAAATTGATTGCCTAAAATTGCAGTATCATCTTCATATTTTAGTTTTAAAACTCTACTAAAGCTAATTGTTTTATCTTATGAATCTTAATAGAATTTAAATGAAGACAGGTTGGACATGAGCAAATGTGCCGTCAGGAGCAGTTTTATTAGAAAATTATTAATGGTTTGAGTGCTTCTAATCATAATCATATAAGAGTTGTGAGGTTAAGAAGTATCATTACTTGACCCTGTGTTTTATTCTTCCATTGAAATATGTGCACAATAGAGCTGTTAACCCTTCAGTACTTAAACCATCCACATCCAGCCCAAATATGCTACCTGTTTTATGTACTAGCCATTCAGAACCAGCCTATTGCACTTACCCTTCAGTGCTGTTATAAAATATACAATCACATCATCATAATTTTAAAGCTACAAAATAATGCATGATTAATTAAAAACAATGTGAATGAAAAAGCATTACTTTTGACAAGATGAAGAAACTCACTCATTATAGATTAAATACTCAGGCACAAGTTAACACCGACAGCAACATTTGACAGAATAATCTGAATGCTAAAGGGTTAAGGTATTTGACAACCAGACCAGGGAATATTGTTGGTTTGTTCACATCCCTCAGTCCACATGCTAAATGAATTTACCAAAGTCTTTAGGAATTCTCCTAATCAGTAATTGTTGCTGAAACAGACCATCACTATTTACCTTGAATCCTGTATTTTACAATAGTGATTTTGAGAAAACGGTGTGCCCAAGTTCACCAAGCTGCACATAGGATAGAACCTACTATCTTTTGTAACAGCAGCATTGAACAATTGTTGGGCTTTCTTTACACCTGGACCATGATAGATACACTAAACATTTTTTCAGTACCAATCAATAATGGTTTCAAGAATTATAAAACACCCATTCCAAAATAAATTGAATCTACTCATGGGGTGGTAGATTTGATCTGTCACAATGGCCACCTGGTCCTCGAGTGTCTTTGGTAGAGTTGACACCTCTCACTTCTGGTAATTCAATGAAGACAAAGGAAATTAAAAGATGTCTGCTTAGTCAGTGCTTCTTGTTTATATTTCACAATGTCTATTAATTTCTGTACATAATCTAGATTTCTTTACTTAAGCACAAGGTTTTATATGCCACTTCTACAATGTCCTCTTTCATTAGTGATAGTTCTCACTGCTATTTGTTGTATACTCAACCTTTGTCATTGGTCCCCATCCATGACAAAGTCAACATTAATGTTGCATCTGTATAAGATGGCAGCTGGTAGAATCATAGGTGCAGGTATGGCTGTGTGGTAAGAAGCTTGCTTCCCAACCACATGGTTCTGGGTTCAGTCGCATTGTGTGACACCTTGGACAAATGTCTTTTACTATAGCCTCTGGGAAACCAAAGCCTTGTCAGTGGATTTGGTCTGAAATTGAAAGAAGCCTATTACTCTCTTTTACTCCTTTACTTGTTTCAGTCATTTGACTGTGGCTAAGCTGGGGCATCACCTTTAGTCAGGCAAATCGACCCCAGGACTTATTCTTTGTAAGCCTAGTACTTATTCTATCGGTCTCTTTTGCCGAACCGCTAAGTTATGGGGACGTAAACACACCACCACCACCGGTTGTCAAGGGATGGTGGGGGGGACAAACACAGACACACAAACATATACACACACACACGACGGTCTTCCTTCAGTTTCCGTCTACCAAATCCACTCATACGGCATTGGTCGGCCCGAGGCTATAGTAGAAGACACTTGCCCAAGGTGCCACGCAGTGGGAATGAACCCAGAACCATGTGGTCGGTAAGCAAGCTACTTACCACACAGCCACTCCTGCGCACTATTGTATCATCATCATCATTTAACGGTTGCTTTCCATGCTAGCATGGGTTGGACGATTTGACTGAAGACTGGTGAACCGGATGGCTGCACCAGACTCCAATCTGATCTGGCAGAGTTTCTACAGCTTGATGCCCTTCCTAACGCCAACCACTCCGAGAGTGAAGTCGGTGCTTTTACGTGCCACTGGCACGAGGGCCAGTCATGCGATACTGGCAATGGCCACGCTCAAAATGGTGT
>NC_069000.1:28618632-28619449 GCF_001194135.2 Octopus bimaculoides | reverse complement strand
TTTGATTTTGATTTCAAATTCACTTGCCTCAACAGGTCTTCGCAAGCAGAGTTTAGTGTCCAATGAAGTAAAGATACGAATAAGTGAGCTGGCTACACTTCTGGCAGAGGCCACAGATTATGCTCTCACTTGATTTGTCGGGTCTTGTCACGTACTGCATATTTCCAAAGGTCCCGGTCACTAGTCATTGCCTCGGTGAGGCCTAGAGTTCGACGGTCGTGCTTCACCACCTCATCCCAAGTCTTCTTGGGTGTACCTCTTCCACAGGTTCCCTCAACTGCTAGGGTGTGGCACTTTTTCACACAGCTATCCTCATCCATTCTCACCACATGTCCATACCAGCACAATCATCTCTCTTGCACACCACATCTGATACTTCTTAGGTCTAACTTTTCTCTGAAGGTACTTACACTCTGTCGAGTATGCACACTGACATTACATATCCATCGGAGCATACTGGCTTCGTTGCTTGCGAGCTTACGCAAGTCCTCAGCAGTCATGGCCCATGTTTCACTGCCATGTAGCATGGCGGTTCATACACATGCGTCATACTCTGAATGAGAAGCCCTTTGTCACCAGCAGAGGTAAGAGCTCTCTGAACTTTGCCCAGGTTATTCTTATTCTAGCAGCTACACTTTCAGCGCACCCTCCACCGCTACTAACTTGGTCATCTAGATAGCGGAAGCTATCAACTAATTCTAGTTTTTCTCCCTGGAATGTGGCAAAGGTTGTTTTCTGCACATTTTCAGTGTTTATTGCTCCTGAGCATCTGCCACATACAAAAACTAACTCGCTAGTTAGCCTTCCTTTGATATTG
>NC_069000.1:28613913-28618254 GCF_001194135.2 Octopus bimaculoides | reverse complement strand
TATATATATATATATATATATATATATATATATATATATATATATATATATTTATGTGTGTGTGTCTCTTTTGTGTCTGTTTGTCACCCCACCATCGCTTGACAATTCCCATTGTTGTGTTTACATCCCCATAACTTAGTGGTTCGGAAATGGAGTCTGATAGAAATAAGTACTAGAAATTGCAAAGAATAAGACCTGAGGTCGATTTCTGCAGCTAAAAAACCTTTTAAGGTGGTGTTCCAGCATGGCCACAGTCAAACAACTGTAACAAGTAAAAGAATAAAAGAATGCCAAGCAAAATTCTGATAAATGACGATAAAATAAGTACCAGTTGAGCACTAGGATCAATTTAATTGACTTACCCTTCTGAAACTTGCTGACCTTGTGCCAAAATTTTAGTAAATACATCTGTTTTGATCATCATTAACATGTGAAATGTATGTCTTTCACAAAGCTCTTCTAACATAATAATACTCTATAGCTTGATTTTTATGACTCACAACTTGAGTGGCCAGTGGCATGTTTGATCTTTTCAAAATAATGTCCAATCAAAATTAATCTTTCTGAATGTTAAATGTTATCAGCTGAAAAAGTTTTCACTCTTGCAGTGAGGAAAGAGAGAGGAATGAGAAGAACAACATCTGTGACTGTGATTTTTTCTTGGGAACATGAATAGTAGTTGGTATCACTATGCATTTTTTAAAATATTTATATCGAATTTGTACTGTATTTTTTCTTGGAGAGCATCCAAAAAGAAACATTTTGATACTTCATTTGTGAAATTTGGAGGAATGTTTTACGGAATACAAATTACACAAATTAATAGTGACCGTGGTATAGCAGTTGCCTATTTTTTCTCAAGTTCTCAAAAAATGAAGCTTTTTTTGAGCAATTTTCTAAATATTTATGTAAAGCCTATTTTGTTGCCTGTAACAAACAGTTGATTTCACAGTGTTTTCTGACTTAGCTAAATCCAAAAGTATAGAACTAAATAAATCCTGAGACTTTGTGGTTTGATGCCATTTCAATAAAATTCTAATGGACTTATTAACAATGGCAATAAATGCAGAGTTTCAGATCAGGATGCCCATGTAAGTTTGATTTTCTCTGTTTTTACAGGGATTTTCCAATTTGTTTTTTTCACCATGGCCTTGGAAATGAGATGGAAAGGAGCTTTTTATGTAAAAAATAAATTTTAAACCACATAGCTATGCCTGCACCTGTATACATAATATGGTTTAGTCAGAGACTTTTTGCAGGGTCTTCAAGAGTGTAAGAAGGAATGGTAGGGACATGATTCAGAGTTTGCTGTAGTCGGAAATAGTGTTTTAAGATATTGACAAGCTTACACATATTTTCCATCAACCAAATTTCACTTGCAGTGTTTTTGGTTGAACTGAAGCTATAGGTAGAAGATGTTTGTTCAGTGAGAGTACTGCACAAGAGCATGAACCTAAAACCATATAATTACAAAGCTAACCTTTTAACCACTCACTCTTGCCTGGGTTTATCCATAGACATTTAATGAATCTAAATCTGCTCAATCATGTATGACCTAGGGTTTAAACAACAACTGCTATCTTCTTCCTTTTTAGAGCAATGCTCACCCTGTGTCTATGGTTCATTGTAATAAAATTCATTCATTAAGTTTTGCTTGCATCTCAGCTGGTTGAATACCATGGATTGCCATATTTGTCTTCCTTGTGCTATCTTTATGCATTTTTTGTATTTTAAGTCTTCTCAATTCTTGATATCATCCATGCAATCAATTCTTGATTCTGCTTTGTGCTAATAATCTTAAGCATTTTTTTCTAAATATCCAAAATATTTTAGTTCTCTCTTTTCATGGTGTCCAATGAAATCTTCTTAGATTTTGCCTTTCTTTACACTTTGTCATGGGTTTTGTATTCTGTTGATGATAAATCCATATTTCAAAGGCTTGTTAATGCTTACATTTCAGCTCCATCTGGTAGAGTGGAGCATATATTACAGCTTGATAATCCTTTTCTGGATTTTTGATATTAATGTTTCTTTGATGTTAAGATAGTTGATATTTTTCAAGTGACCAAGCTATTTCAATCCTTTTGATGTCTACTTCATAATACTCATTTTATGATTGCATATATTCCGGGTATCTTTGGTTCAGTTTACCATCCCCTCAGTTGCAGTAATTATTTTTTGTGATTATTACTTCTTACTAATTACCATTGATTCTGATTGCTTTACATTTATATTAATGAGTGTTTAACCCTTAGGAGACGACTGAGCCAATCTATAGACCAAAATGTTGAATGACAAAGAAGATTGTATTAGTTCATTCAATTTCCCACAAGAATATATTGGGTTGAGTCATAAATAATTTCCAATTTTGTCGAAAGTCTTTACTCATGAAAAATTTTTAGAAAGAATTATTTTCAATTATCAGTACAGTTCGTTATTTTGAATGATCTCTTGCCATTTATTTGGTAGGTTTTTGATTCCTCTTGAGTAAAATTCAGCTGGCTTTGACATGAAGATGCTTTTCACATACATTTTCACCTGATCTTCTTGAGAAAATGTTTTCCCCATCAGAACATTTTGTAGAGAGCCAAAAAGATGGAAATCAGTTGGTGCAAGGGCTAGTGAATATAGTAGATAGGGTAGAACAGACCAGTCCAAATCCAATATTTCATCCTGAGTGCTTCTTACTGAATGTGCTCATGGAGAAGCACAACATTTCTCTTATTGGTGAATGCAGGGTGTTTTCATAAAAGATTTTCATGCCCACATTGCAATTGTTGAGAATATAGTCAACATTTAGTGTTTGATTACAATCTAAAAACTCAAAATGAATACTACTGCGATGATTCCACCATACATGCAACATAACTTTCCTTCCATGGAGCTCAGCCTTTGATGTTGGTTGTGGAGTTTTATTCTTGTTAGTCCACTACCTTTTGTGTTGAACATTGTCATAAAAGATCCATTTTTCATCACCCGTAATGATATTATTGAGTGACAAGTCATTTCTCTGCCTTGAAAGAAGGCTTGTTGCTATGGACATGTGATCTTCCCTATTCTTCTCACTAACAGTATGGAGAACTGAAACACCCGGCTAGATGACTTTTGTGATGTGATGGCAGATGGTGGATTGGGATGTGTTAAGGTCAATTGCTAATTCCCAAGTACTTTTATGAGGATTGAATTCTACTAATTCTCTTAAAGCATTTTGATCAAAGTCTGATGAACATTCTGGTGTGAGTAAATTTCTCAGTGACAAATCTCTGGAACAAAACTTTGAAAACCAATTTCGCACTTGTTGGTCATTAATGACACCTTGGTCATAAACACTGCATATTTTCTTAGCTGTTTCTGTGATATTTTTTCCATTCTTAAACTCCCACATCACATGTTGAATATGCACTTTAATATTAAACTATGACATGCATGCTTTCACTGTTTAATATGAATGACAGATGAAGCTCTTTTAAAAACAGTAGTTTCCATTTCAATTTTAAACATCTGAAGTTCGAAATGCATTGTTACAATTTACTTCCAAAAAATGGAAATTATTTATGACTCGACCCAATATATAGTTTTATATATGTAAAGTAATTACTTTATTTTTTTATTATTTTTTTTGAAAAATAAGTGCATGCCTTCTGTAGGGCTTGTAAAAAGGGCTCCATCTTCTTGGCACTGAAACTCCAAATGAGGCTCCATTTCCAAAGGGTTATATATTTGTTTGTTTGTCAAATTTTAATTTTACCTTGAATTGTTGCTGCTATCCCACTATGATGAAGGTAACTGTTTGATGAAGGTAGCTGTGATTCAAAGCCATGCCCTCTCATCTACATTGTCCAAAGTGAGCTAGCTTTTTTGTTTTCTTTTTTTTATTTAAGATAGTTGTGTTTCATTTAAAGGACATTTGGCTGTTATTTCTAACAGTTTAAACAACTGCTAGAGCCCCTCTCCCCCCACCATAGTTAGTTTTGCTCTGGTTCAACTTTGTGCAGGTATGCGATGACAGGCATTCCAGTCATGTCCACTCTGTCTTTGTGGCCACCTGGTATTTCATTGCTTAATATATTTCTCCTATCTGAAGTCTAGTAGAGTATGATTTGAAAGACATTTGGTTGCTATTTTTAGTTGGCTGAGTGACCCCCACATGCACCATCCCAGATCCCTTGCTGGCCTATACTTCTAAATCGTGTCAGATGGCGGCAAGGAAGAAAAGAAAGATGATAACTGAGTTCATATGTGTATGTTTGTGTTTATTTGTATGTGAGTATGTGTGTGTGTGTGCACGCGCACACATATTCCACCTTCCTCATCTGTTTTCTTTTCAAGTTCTCACATATT
>NC_069000.1:28602684-28613903 GCF_001194135.2 Octopus bimaculoides | reverse complement strand
CCTACCTACCCCCACCCGCACTCTACCCCAATCCTGCAATGCTATTCAGTTAACCAGTTGTATTGCTGCTGTTGGTGCCGCTGCTACTGCCATTCACTTCTACTACATTCATCCTTACACTCTCATCCCACTCCACCCAGCAATCCTAACCTGGAGGTGGGAGAGGAAGGAAGAGGCTTTATAGGCAGAGAAGGATGGAGGGAGGGAATGGAGTGGGTGGTGTCATTATCATTAGACCACATGAGCTTCTTTGATTAGCATCAGAGAAATGTAGTGTAAGATCACAAGCTACTATGGTGTGGTGATAGAAGTGGCGGTGGTGTTGGTGTTGGTGTTGGTGGTGGTGGTGAGTGTTGATGTTAGTGGGGTTGAAGTTGGTTGTGATAGTAGGTGAAATTGATGAGGATGTTAGCTTGTGGTGGCACTACTGGTAGCAATACTGTTTGGTGTAGATGCTGTCGATGGTGTTCATGATAGTGATAGTTACAGTGATGATTGTAGAGGTGGAATGGTGCCATTGCAAAGTAAAGACGACGATGATGTTGATGTTAGTGGAGGTGGTTGTGAATATGAAACGACAATGATGATGTTGATGGTGGTGGCGGTGATGATGATGATGATAACTTGTGGTGTTGATGTTGGTGTTGATTTGAAAAGTTGCAAGTGTTAGACAGCTGTTATGGAGTGAAGGCAGGAAAAAAAGCGATAGAATAAAGATAAATGAAAGGGCTGGGGTGGGGATTATATGTGTGAGAGAGAGAAAGGGGGGAGAGTGAGGCAGAAGGTGGGAGTAGGGGAGAGCTAGAACTGAGATTTGCTAAGTTTGAGAAGTTATCAGCAAAGAAAGAAAACAAGTTTTATAAGGTTGTTTGAGCAATATTATATATTTATTAAAGGTTTAGCATAGTCTTCTAACTAGAAAGAGAGAGAATGAAGGAGAGATTGAAATGATGATAAGAGGAGAAGACTGAAAGGGGGGAAAAAAAGAGCAATAGGTAATGAGAAAGAAGAAGAGAAAGATAAACTGGTGAATGTTCTTGCATTCTCCACCCCTTTAATCTGTACCTCAGTTACCATCCTCCCTTCTCTTTAGTGTTATTGCATGATGATGAAAAGAGACAAATATGAAAGGATATCATCCTACTCAACTAGTGTTTGCACATGTGTATGTTTCTGTGTGCGTGTGTGTATGTATGTGCTTAGGCACGTGTATGTATATGTGTTTGGGTTTGGTTGAATATTTCCCCCCCCCCCCCGTTAACAAATCCAAAGGGACAACATTATCTAAATTTATTGCTCTTAATAACTTGTGTATGTGTGTGTGTGCATGCATGTGTGTGTGTGTGGTGTAGATGTAAAAATATGGTAAATTGGCAGTCATTAAGTCGTCACAGAGAATGCTATACAATATTTGTTCTGATTTTCTGTTCTCTTAGTTCAAATTCCACCAAGGTCATCTTTACTTTCCATTCATTTTAGGGTCAGTAAATAAAGCTCCAATCCAAAGGGGTGGAGTGTCAGATGAAATGCTTTGTGATATCTGTTTCCTTGCTTTCATTGGAAGATTGGTTGTCACTACGCCACTTTTACACACACACACACATATATGTATGTATGTATATGTATGTATATGTATGAATATATATATAGATATATAAAAGCAGTGCTCCAGCATGGCCACAGTCAAAATTACTGAAACAGACAAAAGAATAAAAGAATATATATATATATATATGTGGGGTGGGCCAAAAGTCACATTGATATTTTATATATGTATTACATTATTTTTATTATTCATTTTTGGCATTCTGTCTATCTCAACATTCCAAGTTCAAATTCTGCCGAAGTCAACTTTACCTTTTGTCCCTTCAGGGTCAGTAAAATAAGTACCAGTTAAGCACTGGGGCCAATGTAATTGACTTAGCCTCTCCCTTAAACTTACTAGCTTTGTGCCAAAATATGAAGCTATTATTATTATTATTCATCATGTACAAGTACAGATGTATCCATCATTATTTTATTTATTTTATTCAATTTTAGAAAAATTGGACCATGTGTTTGACAATTTTGGAGTGTATTGAACTTACTTTGTGCATGACTTTTGGCCCACCATGTATAATTGTTGGACTGCTAAATGGACTCCTTTGCTTCAGATCTCTGTGCTCTGAGTTCAAATTTTACTGCAATCATTTTTGATTTCATTTGTTCAGAGTTGATTAATAAAGTACTAGTCACAGATAGTGGGGTGACAGAATTGGTAGAGCATTGGATAAGCTGTCTTATTGAATCTGTTCCAGTTGTTTGTGTTCTGATGGCAACAGCCGTAACAACTAATGAGGAAACTAAGCCCTTGCACCAAATGTTTGTGAATCTATCGAAGGAGAAGAGATAACTTGAAGAAATTAAAAACAATGATGTTCAGTTTGTAGATGCAGGCATGGCTGTGTAGTTAAGAAGTTGCTTCCAAACGACGTTATTTTGGTTTCAGTCCCACTGCTTGGTACCTAGGGTAAAATCTCTTCAAATGTAGATCCATGCTGACCAAAGCCATGTGAGCGGATTTTGTTGATAAAAACTGGATGTTGTGTATGTAAAGTGTAAATGTGTGTGTGTGCACATGGAAGTGTGTATATGTGTCACTGTCTTCTTGTCTTGACATTGCATGGTAGTTCTAAAAGCGCATTACTATCACACAGCTGATGCCCTTGCTTTCTAATCTTGAAAATATGTCTGGCCATGGTGAAACATCTTACTTAGTAACAGATGAGGGTTGGCAACAGGAAGAGCATCTGGCCATAGAAAACCTACCTCAAGTATTCCATCCAACTCATGCAAGCCTGGAAAATTGGATGTTAAAATGAAGATTAATGAACTTTTGAGTGAACACCTTCACATAAACACAGGTGAGATGAACTATTGAGGAACCTTCCATATAGGTGTGTAATCTACTTGAAAAGATAGCCATTTCTTCTCTAATTCACTTCCTACTGTGTTAGTAAATGACACAAGGGATAATGAGGAACTGGTTCCCTGTAAAGATAGGATGATCATAGAATATGGTTGATCAATCAGGATCTGACCTCAGGTTAAACAACAAAAACAACATGGGAGAGCAAGACAGGCTTCTGCATAACCATCCAGCTTGCTAGAAATAATGTCTATGTCTCTGGAAATCATACTTTATTGTCTTAAAATTAAAGAAAAGACACATTAAATAATATAGAACCGAAAGGGGAGAATGAAGGCTGTATGGTCATGGCTGGAATGTTTTTGGTCATAGATTTGCTCAATCAATACCAGATGGCTGGATCAGCTGTAAGAAAAATATAAGTAGAAACTTATACACCAGCCATTGAACAGTGTTGAACGAACTGTCGTAATTGGTTCTGCCCTGATCAAACATTAGCTTGAGACACTGCAGTAGTATAGAAAGACCAATATTAGTATGGAAGACCACATCATCTGTGAGCTGTTACTGTAAAACAGTGGTTGGGCAATCATCCTATACATCTCTTAGTGGGAACTGTCCAAAACCAATCACAACAGCAAGCATTTGTTGAAGAGGGTTGCTTGGGTGATGTCATTGGCTCTCTAGAGCATTACAGAGATTGTGTTGCAGTGTAGAAATATATTTATGATATTATAAATGTGTGTGTGTGTGTGACTGTTGTTACATGCCTTCACATTGTCATCATGTGAGTAAAAACAAAATGTCGCATAACACTTTCATAAAAATGGTAGTGGTGATGGTTATTGTTGCTCTTGAAACTTTACATTCTGAAGATTATGTTAACTGTCTTTTGCATTCAGATTATTCTGTCAAATGCAAAGCTTGTTTATTCCTGTTATTTAAAATTAATCATGGCTTATCTTATAACTGAGATTTCAATGAAATGGTTGTTTAGTTTTAGAATGACATTATAGGGTAGGTGTGAGAGGCTGGATGAACATAAAACAGGTAGAATATTTGGGCCAGATATGACTGGTTTAAATGCTAAAGGTCCAATTGTGTGCAGCGAACACAGGATCCCATCATCCAACTTATCCTTTTCTGAGATGGTAACATGTGATTTCAGGGAAAATTGACTGCTAATTCTAACAATTTAAATGATTTGGCTGCTATATCTAGCAGATCGAGTGACCATGTAGAAGGCCTTTCATTGAAAACCTTGGCTCTTTCTACAGTTATGTGGTACCCTTTGAAGTAATATAGCAACAAATAATCTGGGATGAGAGAGTTTTTCCCAATCTTATATCATTCTCCCTCCCTTCTTTCTCCACCCTCTTCCTCTAGTTCAGCTTCCCTTCTACTGCTTGAAACCATCCTAACTACATTGGATGAGGAGGTTACCCGCCTTCCTAATATGAATATAAAAGACAACAAACAATAGTCCCCCCCCCTTCCATACACACAATAATCAACTCCTCCTGGGATGGTGATATTGGTGGTGGCAATGTGTAGAAGGGTGATGTAAAGTCTTCTTTTTACTTCCCTCCTCCTCTCATTGATCACTTCCCTTTCTCTTCATTCTTCACTATAATTTTACAACCTGCCATGAATACCTAAAGATGACAAAATAACACCCCCAAATCTGCAATTATCTTATTTTGCACTACAATTCTCTTCTTCACCTCACAGAACAATTCACCTCTCTCTTATCCTCTCACAACATACATGTACACTGCTGTACAAGCATACCTATACACACACAAACACTCATATGACCCTCTCACTTCACCTCCCCACTTCATCTGAACTCTGTGGTCCTCTCTCTTTTCTCATATGGTCTCTATCTCCCCTCCCACCTCTCATTCTCCATCACTCATTCTTTCTTGTTCTTTCATTTTCTCTTGGATTTCTTTCAGGCTTTCTTATTCACTCATACTTGTTTTCTCTCATTTTGCTGTATATTTTGCAATAGAAAAACTCATTTATTCATTCGCTAGTTGTTATTATTATTATTATTATTATTATAGTTGTTGTATGAAAACTCACAGCTTATTTTGCTGGGTATGATGGAAAGTGTCAGCTGTCCACAGCCAGCAGACTAAGGTGAGACTTGTTTACTGGTCATGCTTCAAGAACCCTGCAAAGAATTCTTGCAGTTCCAAGCAATGCTGATTTTTGTAGGTATTCTATCTTCACACTTGCACCGATCTTTTTCAACCATGTTGGTAGTTGAGTGCGGATACTTCCAAGTGCATCAATTACTATTGGTATCATGTCTACTCTCCTCATCGACCACAATCTTCGTATTTCCCACTTCAAATCGTCATAGTTGTTTATTTTTTTCTTCTTCTTTCATATTGATCCTGTTGTCACAGGGGCATGCTATGTTGATAATCATACATGTTTGTTCTTTTTATTCACCACAACAATGTCCAGTTTCCTATGTCTGGTCAGGTGATTGCATTAGATCATTACATCCCACAGGATTTTGCAGTTCTCATTTTCAATGACTCCTTCTGGAGTTTGTTCGTACCACGTCTTTGCTCTTTGTAGGCCATGATTTCCACAGAGTTCCCAATGGATCCTTCTTGCCACATTGTCATGGCGTCATTTGTATTTCATTGTGCCAATTTCGGGCATTCGCTAACGATGTGCCTACTGTTTCACCCCTCACACCACACATTCAGCCTTTGTCGCTATCGGTTGTGTTGTCTATTCTGCACTTCATATAATTGGTCCTTATTGCTTGTTCCTGAGCTGCGCATGTGGGTGCTTCTGTCTCTATCTTCAGGTCACTCCTCCTCATCTATAACCACCAGTCCTCTTATCTGTCTTGGCATTCACATCTCTTGCAAACTGACTGTACTTTTTTTTTTCCTACCATGCTTTTCCTTTTTTTCTTGTTCATTTCATGTTTTAATTTTTCTTTAGTTAATCAATTTTTAGTTTTGATGACGCCAGCCTTCTTTATGTTTCGACAGTGACTCCATGGCATTTTTTATATCCTACCCTAGGCTGTTTTCGTCTGCTTCAATATAGTCCTGGCAACTGATCAAACCTCTCCCACCCTTTCTTCTGGACAAGTACAGTCTATCGGTGTCTCTCTTAGGGTGGAAGGCTCTGTGTACTGTCAGCATTTTCCTGGTTTTATAATTCCCGCTCCATACCGGAGTGATGCTATCGCCCAGGTGTTAACTACTTGGATTTTATTCCATCCAGTCAATTTTGAGTGCAGCACCAACCTCAGTCTTCAGAAATACTCCATCCTCAGTTGCTCTTTCATTTCCTTTTCCATTATCTCATTGAACTCTAGTACACCATGGTATTTGTATCCTTCCATTTCAGTTTACTTAATCAGGTCTCTATTCGTTAATTCTATCGCTGCTAGGGACTGTACCTTGCCTCTTTTTAGGTAGATTATTCTGCACTTCTTGAGTCCAAATTCCATTCTAATATCAGTACTAAAACAGTGGACTGTGTTCTCCAAGGAGTTCAATTGTGTCTTGTCTTTGCCATACAGTTCCAAATTATCCTTGAAGAGGAGGTGGTTGATTGTTTGGGATTTTGCCTTTAGTTGGCACCCCAGGTTCATTTTCCTTACCAAGGTCAGGGGTTTCATGCAGAGAATGAAAAGCAACAGAGATAGGCTGTCACACTGGAAAATCACTCTTTTGATACCCAGGGTGCCCAAGCTTTTTCCGTAATATATGTCAGTTCAGTTTTCCATCCCACCATACTTCTCTTCAGAAAACACGTTACATTCCTCGCAATTCCAAACAGAATGTGGAATCATATCATAAGCTTTGCAATAGTCAATCGAAGCCATTCCCAGATTTATTCTCCTTCGTTTAGAATCTTGCATTACTATTTTGTCTATCAATAGTTGATCTTTGGTACCTCTGCATCTCCTACTGCCTTTTTTGTTCCATCAGTAATATATCGTTCTCATCAAGAAATTTATACAGTTCTTCCGCAATTCCTTCTGATAGTAACTTCCACATTAATGGGAGGCAGGAAATTGGTCTGTAATTGTCAGCAACATTTCCCTTTGATGCATCTTTCAGGCACAACACCGTTCGTCCTTTTGTCAACCAACCCAGGATCTCATCTTCAAATTGGTCAATGCATTAAATTGTTCTGCGGTCAATTTATAGCAACTACTGAACTTTTTTATCCAAAATCCCTGTACACCATAAGGTCCCAAAAATGTCGACCTTCATCAGCATCAGGGACTCTCATGTTTTTTATCATCATTAATCTCTTGGTGAAATCTTTTTTTAGTCGGTTCTAAACAACTTGTTTTGCCGATATTGATTAATCCATTGTTCAAATCTAGTTAGCTTTGCTTTTTTTGCATGTTTGCGCTGCTTCAGTTCTTCAATTACAACATTCAGGCCTTTTATATCTACACCATACTTCTTCCTAACTTTTTCAAATTTCCATTCATTCTTAAGCTCTCCATTTCTTTTCTTGACAAGTACTGACACTACACTGTTCAAGGAGTTTATATCTTCAGAAATTCCCCTTTTCCACCACGGTTGGAATGCACCTTGTAACTCAATGCTAACTGGTGCTTGTTCTATTGACACTGGAAGATGTAAAGTAAAATCTGCCTCAGCAACAGTTGAACTTGGAACATAAAAGGAGACATAACTAGTAAATCACATTACTTAATACATACTAAATACCAAAACACATCCAGCACCCTACAGTTGCTGCCATCCACCATACTGCTGCTACTCATAATTTCAGGTTCATGAAGGCTCCATGGAGCTCCTCCATAGGGAAGGTGCCTGAGACCCTTGTCCCTACCTCCTTCATCTTCAGTTTGGCAAACAACTAAATGTCACTGGGAACAAGTTCTGGACTGTAAGGAGAACAAGGGACAATTTTGATGCTTATATCAGAATGGCATTGAGAACTGGTGCAGTTTCTCTGGCATTTTGCACCTGAAATTTTAGTGGAGGGGGCTAGTCAATTTCATCAACCTCAGTGCGTGACTGGTGCTCATTTTGTCAACCCCAAAAGGATTAAAGGCAAAGTCAACCACAGCAGAATTTGAACTCAGAACATAAAAATGGGCAAAATGCTGCTAAACCTTTTGCCTGGCATGCTAATGATTCTGCCAACTCATTGCCTTTATTTCTACTACTCATAATAAAATCCATTTTTAGATAGGTACAAGGCCTGAAATTTGGGGGAGGGGGAAGGGTTTAGTCAATTAAATCACTCACAGTTTTTGACTGATATTTTATTTTATTGACCCTGGAAGGATGAAATGCAGAGTTGATCTCAGAATTTAAAGTGCCTAAACAAGTGCTCCAAGGGATTTTCACCAATGCTCTACTAATTCTACCAGTTCAATTCTGCAATGCTTCAAATTTTAGACATAAGGCCAGCAATTAAGGAGAAGGGGTTAATTGATTAGGTGAACCCCAGTATTTCACTGGTTCTTTATTTTATCAGCCCTCGAAGGATGAAAGGCAAAGTTGACTTCAGTGTGGTTTGAACTGAGAATATACTGAGCCAGAACAAATACTGTGTAGTGATGTCAGTATGTGACAACCTACAATTTTACAATTGCATGCGAGAAAGAGGGGTCACCATCTTGTACGTAAAATGACAAGAAAAGAACTTGTGAGACTTTCATAGTAAGTCATAACATATTTATTACTGGAATGTAATGCGTTAACATATAAGAATGATTTGAAAGAAAAGGCTTGCAACATATTACATGAACATACTTTGCAACCACATGTCTCAAAGTAAATGAGGCGAATATGTGTGTGTGTGTGAGAGAGAGAGAGAGAGAGAGAGAGAGAGAGAGAGAGAGTGGTGTGGCTTAATGCGTATGCCTAGGAACCAGCAGGCAAAAGGAGTGCGAAATTAGAATTGCTTTCGCTTTATATAAGGGATGAACTGGAAGTCCCTGGCTTCCACATCATCCGGAAGTTAATTGAAAGCTTCTAGAATATCCAAGAATTTCAAGGGAGATTACTCTCGTTAGATCCCTTTTTCATTTTGCTTTCCTGCTTGACCACCAGGGGTCAGTACAACTGCAAAGCATTTTTTCTGATGCTGTAATGTTTCTTGTTTGCCAATAAATAATTGCTTTCAATCTAAACACGAGGCCAGTAATTTTGATGGGTGCAAGTATTCCAGTACTTTACAAAACTTTATTTTTAATCAACTTCAAAAGGATGAAAACCAAAACTAGCCTGTGTGGGATTTTAACTCAGAAAGAAAAAGGCCATATCCAAATATACCATAACAATATTGGGTGTTAGGAAGGGACATCCAGCTATAGAAATCAGGCCAAAATCGGACAGAAACCTGGTGCAGCTCTCCTGCTTGCCAGCACTGGTTAAACCATCCAACCCATGCCAGCATGGAAAACAGACATTAACCCTTTTGTTACAATATTTTTGTTGAGATGCTGTATATTTCTTTCAATTGGTTTTCAATATAACAAAGAATTTAGTAAAATAACTTAGTTATCATTCAATTAGTGTTAGGAACATAAATTGTGACTAAGGTTTGGTGGAAGATTTTGATTCAGAACTTTTGAAAACAAGACATTTGTACAGCAGAGCCAGAGGCAGTTTCAAGGCGGGTTGGTATCAAAAGGGTTAAATGATGCTACTGTTGCTGATGATGATGGTGATGATAAATTCTGCCAATCTACTACCACTGCCACCACCACCACCACTACTATTACCACCACTGCCGTTACTATTATTACTACTACTATTAATAATAATAACAATACTATTAATAATAATATTGATGATAATAATAACAACGATAATAATAGCTAACAACAAAAGATTATCAGTTTCTGGATGAAACAAGCTGCTATGTAATTTCTTGCTCTAAGCAAAATCCCTTCCCCCACTACACCAAACTGCCACCTTACACACAAATATAACCATTACTATCACCACACCACATCAGATCAACATAACTATCATCACTCCTTTGTCTTTTTCTTTTTTTTATTTTTGTGTTATTTTACTTTACTTCCTCGTAAGATTCGGAGGAAATATAATTTGAGAGCAGCTTTTCTTGATAATGAAGGGTTATCCATTATCTGTCTTTAATTCTTTTTAATGTATTTCTTTTAATATTGAAGGCCTGAACTAGGTTAAGGGGTATAATCAACAAGGCTTTGTGTCTCATATAAGTATATACAGAGTATTTCATTGTTTGTCAAATTTTATGTATGTTACTTTTGTTGTTGTTTTTGCCCTAGCTTACTCCCAATCAAGAATACATATAATCATAAGCATTCCAGCCATGACCAGCCTGTTTTAGTTTTTGCACATATGTTTAGAACCACGTTACCCAACAGTAAGGTGTGATTTAAGGGAGTTTTGACTGCTATTTTTAGAAAGTTGTATGGCTGTCCAAGGTCTCTCATCTTTAAGACTGTGGGGTGTGACTTAAGAGTGATGTGGCTGCTATTTTTAACAGGTCATGCGACTACATAGGAGTTCCTTTGTTAGTTGTGTGCATGTTGATGTAAGAATGTTGGTCAAAGGCCTAATTCATGGAAGTAGTATCAGTATATGAACTGCTTCCATCTGCTAAATTCCACTCGCAAGATATTGGTCAACCATAGGATATAGTAAAACACTTTCTCATGGTACCACACAGCAGGACCAAACCCTGAAACATAAGCTTCTTAATAGTGTAAACCATGTCTTGACCCCTATAGTGAAGCACAGTTTCTTGCAAAGCATTTACATTTGTATCCCCTCTTTCATTTCTCTCTACATTTTCTTACAGGCATTGTTCTTCATAGCCTGTGTCAGTTTCACCAACACACACACACACACACACACACACACACACACATGTATATGCATGTGCGTGTATTACCTCTTTAAATACCTGACATAATTGTCTGGGGTTTCTATCATTCTTTGCTTCACTATTGCCTTTTGCTACTATTTCGATTTTCTTGTGGCAAAGCTAGCCATTTCTTCCATTTTTTTGTTTGTGATGCACCCACCCTTTCCTACCCCTACCACCAATACTGAAAATCCCTTCTCTCATACCGGAAGTCTCTTCTTTTATACCGGTAATCTCTTCTCTTATCAAGGTAATCTCTACTCTTATACCAGTAGTCTCTTCTCTTATACCAAAAATTCCGACAGAGCTCTGCCTCACTTCTGCACCAGAAGACCTACATACCTCCATCCCTCCCTCCCTTCCAAACCATCTTCTTCTTTCTTCCCTCTCCCCCTCTCTCTCTATATACATGTAT
>NC_069000.1:28599336-28599910 GCF_001194135.2 Octopus bimaculoides | reverse complement strand
TGTTATGACATGTCTGGTCTCAAACAATCATATATATATATATATATATATATATATATATTGAACACAGATGTTATTCAAATTCTTTTACTTGCGACATATGTTTCGAAGACAACACTGGTTTTATTCCAAAGGAATAAACGGTGTAAAATAATGTAATCTTCTCAACAGGAAAGAAAGAGAATCAAACTCAACAACAACACATTATAACAATTTTGATGACTGCATAAATGATAAACAGAATGCTATTAAGTATTAAGTGTTGTTGAGATTGGTTCTCTTTCTTTCCTGATGAGGAGATTACATTATTTTACACCATTTATTCCTTTGGAATAAAACCAATGCTGTCTTCGAAACATATGTCGAAAGTAAAAGAATTTGAATAACATCTGCGTTCAACTCCATTTATTTACTTATACTATACAAATTACTGCACATTAACCCTGAGTTTCTACCTTTGAGTAGGTCGCTACATCCTTGTTACTTGCATGAAGTTTGCTACCATGGTAACTCCTTATTGAATTTTCTGTGTTAACTGTAAACAAAGGATAATTCATTCATCTATATATATATA
>NC_069000.1:28591814-28598356 GCF_001194135.2 Octopus bimaculoides | reverse complement strand
TATATATATATATATATGCATATGTGGGTACAGGATGTCATGAAATGTGTACAACAAAAAGGTACAAAGCACACATGCATGAAACATGAACTGTTCTTTCGAACAACGAAAAACACAAATAGAAACAAAACAAACAACATAAAGAATAACCCTTCATCAGTTGTTGGCTATTTTTCTAGTCTTGTATTTCGAGCATTTAACAACAATATATGCTTTCGATAAAACGGTTGCTTTTGCAAAGCAAATTAAATAAAATTTGGGGTTTTGTGGAGGGTCAAAATAAGTAACACAAACAGAACAATGAAAACAAACAGGAAGTGCTGGTAAGCCTAAACGAGGTTGTGGTAGCAAACATGTAAATCAAGCTAGGACAGGAGACAAACAAGAACACGTCTTCCTTGTTCTATCTACAATGGAGAGAAAGAAATTTGGCCAATGGTCATGTGAGCAAGAGAGGAGGAGTGACAGAGTGACAGAGTAATAGGATAGAATAGTGAGAGAAGAGGAAGTAAAAGAATAAGAGAGAGAAAATATATATATTTATGCATGTATATACACACATATATATACATACATATATATATATATATATACACATACACACACACACATACATACATATATATACATATATATGGGAGAATTTACAGAAAAAACAACAACAGACGAGGACAGGTGGTGTAAACAACAAAAGGATGTATTAGTTTAACGCTTGGGAATAGAGAAAGTCTTTAACGTTTCAGTCAGTTTTGACATAGTTTTTACAGCTGGATGCTATATATATATATATATATATATATATATATATATTGTAGTTTTTTGGGGGGTTTTTTACATTTCTTTTGTACATTTTCACACATGCTTAAAAAAAGTTTCTCTTCTCTTTCAGAACTGATTCAATACTTACAAGAACCAATGTCCACTGTAGTACTTCAAAATAGTCCAGTTGTCTTGACATGTCCAGTAACACCTGTATCAGCTCAGGTACAATGGTACTATCAAGATAAACCCATCAATAATGACTATCAAGGAGTTATGGTAAATGGGACCAGTCTTTCCATAAGTGAATTCCATTCTGGAAATACATTATATTCCCATGAAGGAATGTATTATTGTATTGCAACTACTGATGTTGGATCACTCATCAGTCAACCTGCCTGGCTGCAAGTACCTCGTAAGTATTGCAAACACTTCTCTATATACATCTCTATGTATGTATAACTTGAATGCATTTGTATGTATGTTTATCTACTACAATTTTTCAATTGTGTCTGGATAAAATGCTTCAGCAGTTCTATGTACCTTTTCAAATTGAATTTCCAGATTTTTCTGGATAAATTCCCATGGTAAACCAGTGATTCTTATATAGTGCTGCAAATACAATAAAGCATATTTTTAGAATTGTGAAAAATACAAACTCAAATTTTAAACCTATACTTCATTTATTGCATAATGAAATAATAGAAATTTAATAATTGTCCATAGTTCAAATTATTTATGTTTATAGACTAAAATATATAACCTTTGTTTAATACATTATTTTTTTTTACTTTATGCATACACCAAAATATTTTTATTTATTCTAAACCATGAATTCTTTTGTTTCAAGTGAAATACATGTTCAGTTATCATTTTTATTTCTTCAAATTTAACTGTACAGAAAAATGGAAAAAAGAGAGATAAGAAAGAAAAGAAAAAAGGGGTTAAGTAATGCAGCAGAAGATGGAGGGGAAAATGAGCCACATACCTCAGAACAGATGGTATGCTCAGCCACACACTTGAGTAATGACTGTGATGGTACTGCTGTGGAGAATGGCGAGTGACACTCACTGCAGCAACCACTCCACCTTGTGGAGTTCGTTTCTCCAACAGGTTGTCACTATCCCTATTTTGCAGAAGAAATCAGTAGTACAGAGTCCTAAAACAGCTGACCTCTGACAGCAGCTGATCAGGCCCCTACATTTATTGATTTTTCTCTCCTCTGCACCATGGGTGGTGACACTTGGACTTGCAGCAAGGTTGGAACCAGAGAACATGTCACTGCATGTTGTCTCCCGAAATTAAAAGAAAAGTTTAGGAGCCACTGTAACAGATTGTCATGTGCATAACAATATTAATGTGGATGTTGTTGTTTTGCACCAGATCAATACTGTTAAACAGACTTAAGATCAAAGGCATTCCAACCATGAGCATCCCATCTTTTTAGGGTTTTTTTTTTTTTTGTTGTGGTGAAATCCTGACACCCCTGTGGGATAAGCAAGTCAACTGTCCTAAACCGTATAAAGACGCATGCACACTGTCAGTGAGGGACAGTGAGGTGTGTGTGGACGCTTTGTGAAGACAGTCTTAGAAGTCATTGAGAAGAGATATTGTTTGTTATGTGTTGTTTCTGATTTATATTTGTATTGTTATAACCTTGTTTTAAGTCCATGTTATAAAGTGGCATATCCAGTGAGTTCAAAGACGGTCATAATAGTATCGAGACACAACAGTGGCGACGAGACATTCAAAGCTCACAGTGGACATTCTTAGCATGGAAGACCTATTAGCTTCCATGGTTCAGTTGCAACAACAACAACAAGAACAGGTACGACAGCAATAACAACAAAATCAATAATTGTTGGAATTATTGTTGCATTCAAAAGACACTTCAAGTTTGTTTTCGGTAGACGTGGTTGCTAATTCAATTGAAGAATTCACGTATAATCCAGAAGAAGGGGTCATGTTTTCTGCATACTTCAGAAGATATGAAGGAATCTTCAAGGAAGAGTGTAAAAGTTGGATGGATGGAAAGAAGGTACATCTTTTTTAAGGAAATTATCACCAGCAGAACATGGAAAGTTTTGTGATTAGATCTTGCCAAGAAAAACCATCCGAAATTTGTTTCAAAGAAACAATTAAGCTATTATTTGAAATATTCAGTGAAATAAGTATACTATTTAATATTCACTGGGAGTGTTTGAATGTGAAAAAAAAAAGAAACGGAAGATTTTGTCACGTATGCTGGAATCGTAAATAGAGAATGTGAAAAATTTAAACTCAACGAATTAAGCCTGGACATGTTTAAATGTTTAATCTTCATACAAGGATTAACGGCAAGTAAAGATGCAGATATAAGGGTTCGAATATTGACAAAGCTTGAACAAGATTCAAAACTAACTCTAAAAGTGGTTGAAAAATGCCAAAGAATTATAAATCTGTGTCAGGACGCAGAAAAAAATTGAAAAGGACTATTCAAATATAGATATGTGTCAACCAGTAACAGATATGAAAAAAGAAAAACAAACTCAATACCCAAACCATGTTATGGGTATGGAGAAATACATTTCAAAAGAAACTGCCCTTTTAAGAATCTAAAATGTTTTTGGATGTGGGAAAATTGGACACAAGAGTTCACATTTTTGGGAGAAACAAAAAAGGTCAAACAAAAAAAAATTCGAGAAAAAAAGTATTGTCAACACAAATGCAAAGCAAGGCACAAAAAAGAAAATTTGTCACTATAGAAATAAAGAATTTGAATATGAAACTACAGTTGGACACAGGTAGTGACATCACAATAATTTACAAGGATACATGGAAAAAAATAGGAAGGCCTTCATTGAGAAAAACTACAAAAATGGCAAGAGGCATCTCAGGAAAACAATTACAATTTTTGGGCGAAATGATTAGTAAGGCAACAATTCGTGGGAAAACTTTGAAGGCTAAAGTTTTTGTATCAAAAAATACAACAAACCTTTTTAGCACAAACTGGATAAAATTGTTTAATTTATGGAACCTCCCCATAAATATCTTTTTACAATAATGTAAATGGTTATAATACCAGTTCAACTCTGACATTCTGTTGATAGACAAAAGCAAAGAGTATGTTGATACAAAAAGCAATAATAGTTTTATTCAAAATCTCTTCCAGTACAAGAAGTTATTTGTATGTGACAAAAAAACTGATCTCCAATGAAGTCTGTGTGCATCTATATTTGTGGTCATCAAGGAAGGGAAGAAATTCTCAAGAGATCATTTTTGACCAGTCCCTTCAGCATTTAGAAAACGGCAAGATCCTGCATGTTGCTTTCTGAAGCAGGGTGTCAGAAGAGATTATTGTGAATATTTATATATATATATATGTGTGTGTGTGTGTGTGTGTGTGTGTATAGAGTGTTAGGTGTGGTGTACAGATATTGAATATCAAGAAAAAAGGTCACCAGAATTTTGGAATTTGTCAAATAGAAACCTCGAGAGGAATGAGATGAACCTCCTATTAAAAGGTTTCAAGTTTACCCCAACACCCACCCCTAATTTCATTGAACTGAAATCTGATATTGAACACTTCAACCACCACCTCTGACTTATAGAATTCTTCAGCAGTAAGGATTTAAATGATGAATCAATAGTCAGAAATAAATCCCACTTCACCCCTTACAAGAGAAAGGACAAATATTTAGATGCGTATATTGGCAGGATTTCAAAATTACCCCTAAATACCCACAGATGCAAACAAAACCTTCATGAAGAAGAAAAGGAAGCCTTACAATCACTGAAGAACAACAACTCAATCATTCTAAAAGAAGCTGATAATGGAGGGGCCATAGTAATCATGGACAAGGACTATTATAAAGATAAAATATTGGAGATGTTAACAAACCAAACCTACTACAAGGAAGAACCAACACACCCAGAAAAAAACAATAATGAATAAAATCAGAAGACTAATCAGTGAATTCCATGATTCCTTCACAGACAAGGAGAAAGATTATATATGCAACTCTGTAATCAAAGAGAGCGATTTCTATGGATTGCCCAAAATCCACAAAAGCTCCGAAATACTAAGTGCCATAAATAAGCAGAAGAACCAGTACGTAAAGATACTAAGGCCCGCTGATCTCAAACTAAGACCAACAGTTGCTCTCAAGCACCAACACAACAGTTAAGTCATTTTTTAGATATACTCCTAAAACCCTTGTGCCCTTTAATACCCAGGGATGGCATAGCTTTCATCCAACACATCCCTCCCACTGTCACAGAAGGTACTACACTTACCAGTTTTGATGTCACCAATCTCTATACTAATATACCTCACACTTTAGGCCTAGAAGCAATCAAACACTGGGTAGAGAAACATAGAGGACAAATAAATGAATGCTTCAAGACTGACTTCATGACCAAGGCCACGTGCCTAGCACTAGAAGAAAATACCTTTAGATTCGACAATAAAACATAACAACAGATAAAGGGTATGGGTATGGAGACATGGTTTACGTCCTCATATGCAAACTTAGCTATGGGATACTTGGAAGAAAAACTTTATGAGGAAGTAGGAAAAACGTTTGATCAGAAATACAAGAAATATATCTTAAAGAAGTGTAAACACTTTCTTGATGATTACTTCATCTTCTGGGACAAATCGAGTGAAGATCTAAGTATATTTAGCAATATACTGAACACACTTCACCCATCCATCAAATTCACAACAGAATCCAATTGCAATGAATTGCCATTCCTGGATATCCACATAAAACTACAGAACTCCACAGTCACAACAGACATATTTTATAAAAAAAAACTGACACACCCCAGTATTTAAATTTCTACTTTTGCCATCCATCACAAAAAGAAACATCCCATACAGCATGGCAAGACACATCTGTGCTATAGTGACTGACCCCAAAATACATGAAATCCAACTCAACGAACTCAAAGACTTCCTCACAATGCAGAAATACTCCCTTAGGATTAATTAATGAGAGAATTAAAAAGGGAATGAAACTGAACATTACCCAACTACAGACACCTATGGAAAAAGTTAATGAAAATATGATTTTGTTTGTTAACACACAGAGTCCTGGAATAACCAACATCTTTCACACCATAAAATCGAATTTACCTATACTCCTACAAAGCCGCAAAATGAAAAATCTGATTGAAAAACACCTTATGGAATAGTAGACGTCAACCAAAAAATTTTTAAAACCACCTCACAAGGGCAGAATTCAAATTAGAGAATGAATCAGAATTCTTAGTAAAAGAATGTGGAGATAGAAGATGTGGAACATGAAACAACAACAACTTTAAATATTTAGAAAGTGGTTCCCACATAAAATTCAAGAGTGGATCCCTTTTCAAAATAAATGCAGATATGTACTGCAAAATGCAAAACCTTATATATTGCATTACCTGCCCAAACTATTACATTGGAGAAACAAATAATTCCCTCTGCCAACGTGCAAGAATCCACAGGCAACATATCTGACAAAAGGAATTGCGCATGATTCCATTAAGTAAACATCTGTAAATATGCAGCGATGGAAAATTCAAAATGTTTCCCTAATACCGAAAAGCAATGGAACTACATTTCATCAAAAAATTCTTTCCAAAATTGAATGTTTGAAAGTAAAGCAGAGACAGTTCATTTTGTATTATAAATATAACTCAAAGAAGAGATAAAGAAAGAGGAAAAAAGGAAAGAGGAGAAAAAGAAAGAAGAAAGAAAGAAAGAAGGGGGAAAAGAGAGAAAGAAAGCAAAAAGACTTTCAGTGATCACCACACCA
>NC_069000.1:28581777-28590054 GCF_001194135.2 Octopus bimaculoides | reverse complement strand
ATAAATGGGAAAGGGAATTAATTTATCTATTAAAGTCAGTTTTTTTTTTTATATAACATCACAGTTTTAGAATTGGAAACATCAGGATGTTGGTAGGTAAGTGGTTGGATGCAGAAGAGAGGAACAAAGACAGAAAATAAGTCCTCCCTTCTCCCTCTGTGTCTCACAAGTCATGTGTTGAAAAGGATGTAAATAAGAAACCAAAAATGGCAATTCTTTTGATCCTTTGTAGCATGATTTCCTTTGCATTTATGATGTCAGATATTTGAAAGCACCAAATTAAATTTTGAAATAAATGGGATGAGAATGCTTAATTTTTTAGCATTTGTTTTTGTGTGTGTGAAGCAACGGGAGTGAACAAGCAGAAACACACATGTTTATATGTGTGTGTTTATGTTTGTTCACTCACCCACCCAATTCTGTCGAAGCTACATTGTTGGTTTGTAGCTTAGTAGTTCAGCAAAAGAGATAGATAGAATATGTACCAGAATTAAAATAAATAAGTACTGGAGTCTGTTTATTTGACTTAGCCCCTTATGGTGTTGCCCCAGCATAGCTGCAGTCCAGTAACTGAAACAAGTAAACGATAGAAGCTTTATGCACATTTCAAAGCATCGCTACAGGTGTGAAAATAATGTAAACACGTTTTTTTCTATGCTGTTAATGGTCAACAAACCATGAACAAGTTCACTGAAATACTCCCTTCTTATTTAACCTATAATAAGGCTTTATTAGGCTTAAATTTGTTTCTGCTCTCCTGATTTAAATGCTGTGTTGTGCATAATCGTATATTTATATATACATACATACATGCACACACATACATACATACATGCATACATACATAGACACACATGCACTTGCATGTATATCCAATATATCCTGTGATTGGGATATCAGCATTATAGTCAACTGTTACAAGGGTAAAGGTGATGCTTTAGAGAGAAGTAATTACAAAGGTGTTGAATTGCTATGCCAGATCATAAAAGTTTTAAAAAAAGGTTATAGCTCAAGTAATTAGGCAGAAAATTAGCCCAAATGAGATGCAGTTTGGTTTTTCCAGGGAAAGCATTTAGCTGCAAATAGATTGCTGTACTTGACATATACTGAAATGGAAAAAGCATTTGACAGGGTCCCTTGGTCTCTCATTTGGTGCTTGTTGCAGAAGCTAGGGGTAGGTGAATGGCTGGTGAGAGCTGTCCAAACCATGTTCCAGGGTAGTCAGTAAGCTGATTGTTGGCAACAAATTTAGCGTGTAGTTAGAAGTCCACCAAGGCTCCTATTTATTACAGTCATCCTGGCTAAAGAGACTGGTGTCTAAAACCAGTGCCTTTGACCACTCGGCCACCCTGCCACAGTTATATAAATATATAGATAGATAGATACATAACATGTGGAGGTGAATGGCTCATTGGTTAGAGCGTCGGAATCACAATCATGAAGTAATGAGTTTAATTCCTGGACCAGGTTGTGTGTCATATTCTTGAGCAAAACACTTTATTTCATGTTGCTCCAGTTCAATGAGTTGCAACGTCATTTGTGCCAAGCTGTATCAGCCTTTCCCTTAGATAACATCGGTGGCATGAAGAGGCCCAGGAATACCAAAGTTCGTCTCTGGGCATGAAGTAAAGCCACTTATAAAAGGAAAACTTAAGAATCAAACTACGTGCATGTAACTGTGTGTGAATGAATGTATGTGTAGTTGTGTATGAATGACTGTATGTGCTTGCGTACTTTACTAATTTCAACTTAGAACCAATTACTTGATATATTAAAAATATGTTGTCTGAATTTCCGGTGTCATCGCTTCCAGTTTATGCATACATAATACATACATGGCATTGGAGTCAGTCATGTGGAAGCATACATTAGAAAATGGAGTCACTGATATACAAAAAGGCTGGAAGGCTTTCATCATGAGCCTGCCCTATCAGACTGCCTTGGGGGCCAACAATACTTGTAAATATTTTAAGGCAACATATCTCAATTTGGAGAGAAAAACAAAAAACTAAGAATGTGTTATTCAAGTGAGAACAATTATCTCATATTAAGCATACAAAAACTCATATACAGGCAGCTATATCGAAAAACATGCACACATACACAATTCTAACAGACTGATATGCTCTGAGACACACACAAAACGGTATTCATGCCACCATAGATACCTTAGACAGATATATGCACACTGGTACACTTGCATACAGATACAGACATGTATGCTTCCATGTGCACACAGTCTCCCTCTTACACATACATACACAATTCTTTATTGATATGTCCTTCCTGCAGGAAATTTGAAATAAGATTAAAGCAATGCTGTAGAAAGAAGCAACTATAGAAATATCAAATTGATTAAACCAAGTTATGAAGATAACAATTATTTAAAAAGTGAATTAATTTAGATGAAATGTTATTCAGGTTTCTGCTTTGGATAGGCTACAACTGATGCCATCTTCTTTGAGAAACAACTACAAAAGAAGATGGAGAATGTTTTGGATAAGGTTCCACATTCTATAATCTGATGGTCACTAAGAAAATTAGGTGTTTATGAATAGCTTAGAAATACTGTCAGCAAGGTAAGATCAACGAGTTCTGTCTGTAGGAACTCATATATGCCAGCAATCTATTTCTTATGACTTAATTTATCTAAGATTTTGAGAATTACTAACAGGGAAACGAAACCTAGAATCAGGAAGCCTCGATGTAAATTTGCCAATTAAAAAATTTTTAGTTAGCAAGAAAGATAACAGGCTGTTCTAAATGCAGAAATACAACAGTTAAGAGTTCTGTCTGTAAGGTGTACACTATCAACCCATAAGTTTTATCAGATTATAGGCTGCTGACAGGGAAGAAAGCCTTCTTATGTAGTTCTGCTCTTTTGAAGAATTGTGGAATAAGAGATCCCATACTTGAAAAACAAGTAAGGGTTATTGGCAAGAAGAGCATCTGATTATAAAACATATAGTATATTCATCGAAACCATCCTAACATTAGAAAAATGACAGATATAAAAACAAAAACAAAATTAACATTTGTGTGTGTTTGTGTGTGTGTGTGCATGGAGCAGGGGGGTGGTCAAAATGTCAAAATCTGCAATATTTTGGCTGGTCACATTCCATGTGCTTGCATTTTTGGGCCTTCGGAAGACAGAAAATGGGCTTCTTCACAATAAAGATGGAGTCATGGCATCAAGACCTGGATGAGAAAGATCCTGGCTTAGTGTACAAGTGCAACTCAACAGTGCAATGTGTGACAAGGATTGCCGGTTGTGTCTAAAGTTCCTGACTTTAGCCATCAGAATAGGAATATTTATTTCATTTATATATATATGTGTATATACTGTGTATGTGAAGTGTATATGATGTGTACGTACATTTGAATGAGAGTCAATGATATAACTGAAAGTGAATTACGTAACAGTTGTAGCCATATGGAATAAAATCTTATTGGCCTCTCACTTTTGGATTTTAATTATATATATATATATATATATATATATATATATATTGTGTTATGCTAAGAATGATGCATGGTACTAGAATTTTTCAACTCATGTCAAACATAACAAACCACTCCAAATTGTTGTTACAGTATCCACATAGGTGGAATCTGGACTGGCTAGTTTAACTTACAAAATTTGAAATGTATACGTACGTACGTACGTACATATGAGCTATAGTAGGTGCAGGCCAGGCTGTGAGGTAAGAAGTTTGCTTCACATCTTGGGCAAGTGTCTTCCAGTACAGCCTCAGGCTGATCAAAGCCTATGAGTGGATTTGATAGATGGAAACTGATAAGCACCTGTTGTATATATGTATATGTAAATATATGTGTCTGTGTGTGTTTACTGTCTCCGTGTCTTGACATCATGTGATTATTTAAACAAGTGTCACCATTATGCAAAGAGTTTTGTTCAATTTTAATATTTTCTGAAAACACGTAATCATGGGAAAATACTACCTTACTTGGAACAGGTAAGGGTTGTAGTCAGAGAGAGCATCCTGCCATAGAAATCTGCCTCAATAAATTTTATCAGACTCATGAAAGTATCAAAAAGTGAACTTTGTTATTATTATTATTATTATTATTATTATTATTATTCAGTAGTCTTATTTTTATCACATGCTTTCATTGCACTACTGAGTGCAGGATGTGTGTGGTGCCCAATAGTGCTATTTTCTGTATGTTATATATACTTGTTAGTCCTGGTGTTTTTGTTATGTATCTGTATGAATATTTTTTTATCATACCTAATGCACCTACTATGATAGGAATTGTTTCTGACATTCAAGTTACCTCTCTTTCCAGATTTTTGTATTTTGAAAATTTCTCCATTTCTTTTAGAGAAACATTGTCATCTGTTGGTATCAATATTTTTTTCTTGGTGATCTCTGACAACTATATCTGGCTTATTGGCCTTAATTTCTCTATCTGTTAGTATTAGCATATCCCAGAGTATGGTTGCTTTCTGTGACCTTTTCTGGCGTGTTCTTATACCATCTTTTTTGTTGTTGTTATTCCATAGTGTTGGCATAGCTTCCAGTGTACATAGGTCCCAACTCTGTCATGTCTATGAATATATTCTTTCTTAGCCAGGACTGGGCAGCCAGAGAAAATGATTTGTTTCTTCTCCATCACCACATATTCTGCAGTTGTATTTCTTTCATTATGTTTTTGGTAGTTTCTGGTGGGAAGGCTTTTTTATTACTATTATTATTATTATTATTATTTTAAACAAACACACACACATATATATATATATATATATAGTGGAGGCACGTGGCTTAGTGGTTAGGGTGTCACAGCATCATAATCGTAAGATTGTGATTTCATTTCCTGGACTGGTTGACGCGTTGTGTTCTTGAGCAAAACATTTCATTTCACATTGCTCCAGTCCACTCAGCTGGCAAAAATGAGTAATGCTGCGATGGACTGGCATCCCGTCCAGCTGGAGAACACATATGCCATTGAAACCAGGAGGCCCTATCCTCCACAAGGGGCAAAAAGGATTAAGAAGAGAAGAAGATATATATATATATATATATATATATATATATATATAACATGTCTTCAACTTGGCACAAAGGGGTTGGTAGAAATCCCATATGCTGTGCTCTGTACAAACTATGGATACATAAGAAGTGCAGTGAACTCACAAGATAGTTAACAGAGAAAATAGATTTTGTTTCTGGCAGATGAGCAGCTGCAATAAATAATAAGAGCACACAAGAAATAGATGTTCTGAAATACCCAGGGGGCTCCCTAGAAGCAGTAGATAATATCTGTTATTTAGGTGACCCAGTTAGTAGTGGAGTTGGATGCTCTGAAAGTATAGGTACAAGAATAGAAAAATTGGCCAGAGAAAGTTCAGAGAATTTTTACCTTTGTTGGTAACAAAAGCCTCTCTTTCAAAATTAAAGGCAGGTTGTGGATTATTTACAATGTGTTTTCTTGAGTGGACAGCTAGGCCTTCTTTGCTTCATGCCACAAAACCACAATGACAGGTATGGTTTCCATTTAGAGGAGCAGTATTTTACCAGTATGACTTCATGCTTGCACGAAGTTGGTCCCAGTGTTGGAGTCAACTTTGGCTCAAATTTTTGAACTGAAGAGAAGCAGGGCTTCCCAGGAAGAAAGAGTATGTTGCATCATTCCAGATTGTCTTTTAGTTTGTCTTTGAAGAGTAAGAGTGGCCTTCCAACTGACCTTCCTGTTGGGAATTGGCCAAAGAGAAGTTGCTTCAGAATTCTGATATCACTAATACATGAGAATTGACCTGACCATCTAAGTTGTATTTTGATGAGGATGGCTTCAATACCTGATATGTTGCATTTTGTAAGTACCTCACTGTTATGAAGACAGTCGTTTGGTTTTATGTTGGAGATAGTACGCAAGCATTGCATATGAAAAGCATCAAGCTGCTTGATGTGCTTTTGGTACAAGTCCAAGATTCAGCACCATAAAGCAATGTTGTCAAGACCACTGACTTTTTTACATTAACTTTCACCTTCAACAATATGTTATGGCTGTTCTATAGTCTGTGATAAAGCTTACCAAAAGCGGAGCTAAACTTCCTGATTCTGGACTCGATTTCTTTATCTATCTTCACATCATTGGACACAATGGAACCAAGATAAGTGAAGGAGGAAACAGTTTTTAATGCTTTCCCATCAACATATACAATAGGAGCAATAGCAGGGAGATGGTCACGAATGAACTGATGGACAAGCTCAGTTTTCTTGATGCTGATGGTCAGACCAAAGGCCTTCAATGCACATGAGAAAGTGTTTAGAATCCATTGCATGTCTTCAAGAGTGTGTGCTACAAGTGCAGAAGAATCATCTGCGGAGTGCAAATCTCAAATTGTTTGCACCAAAGTCTTAGTTTTTGCTTTAAAGTTGGTTGAACAAGCCACCACCAGTTCTATACTCAAACTTTACGCCTTCTTTAATATCCTCAAACGCTGTTTTCAACATGATTGAAAAATACAAAGCAAATAAAAGTGGTGCAAGAACACAACTTTGTTTTGTCCCATTTGAGACTGCGAATGAGTTGGACACTTAGTTATGGGATAACCTAGCTTTCTAAGGACAACCCAAGGAGCATCCCTAGATATGGTGTTGAAAGCTTTACTTAGATCTACAAAAGTGGCAAAAAGGTCTCGGTTGTGCTCACAAGCCTTTTTCTGCAGCTGCCTTAGGCTAAAAATCATATCCACTGAGCCTCTACCAGCCCAAAATCCACACTGAGATTCAGGCAACACTAAGCTGGCAAGGGCATCATTTAGTCTATCAAATAAACCCTTTGAAGGATCTTCCCTACAACACACAAAAGGGAGATACCTCTATGGTTGTCACATGCATATTTGTTACCTTTGTGCTTATAAAGATGGACAATAGAAGCGTCATTGAACTCCTGTGGGACTGTTCCTGATTTCCATATTAAGGAGAAACGTTCAGCACGAAACTGCTACCACATTTATATATATCAGCTGGGATGCCATTATTCCTAGACAACTTTCCATTCATGAGCTGTTTTATGGCCTTTTTTTTTTATTTCAGCATTAGATGGAGCAACTGACAGTTCTTCAAGGACAGGTCTTTGTGGTAGGTTGATGATCAGTTCTTCATCAACAATTCAGTTCATATTCTGAACATTTGAAAAGTGCCCTGCCCAGCACTTTTTGTCTGTCAGTAGATTACCCACAGTTGAAAGTATGGGAGTTAAGCCACAAGATACAGGTCCAAAAACACTCTTTAAATTCTGGTAGAATGACCTGGAGTCACATCTATCCGCAACATCTTGCAATTCTTGTGCCTTCCTTTGCCACCATATCTGTTTCATTTGCTTCAGTTGAGATTGGCATGTGTTTCTGGTGTCTTTAAACTCATTGAGTTCAAATTCTGCCGAGGTCAACTTTGCCTTTCATCCTTTCGGGGTCGATAAATTAAGTACCAGTTGAGTACTGAGGTTGATGTGATCAACTGTCCCCCTCCCCAGAAAATCCTGACCCATACATACATACACATATATATATATATATATATATATATATATATATATATATGCGAGTAAAAATAAGTACAAAAAAGGTGGGTTTTTTGTATGATTGTGTATAGAGGAATATATTATTTTGTTTAAAAGAGTTCCAACACTGTTTGTTTTTTATATTTTATTTATATTCCTGCAGAACCAATGTGGGGTATAGAATATGGAATATACAATATATAATATAATATACAATATATAAAATAAAATAAAAATGGATGGCACCATGAAAGAAAGTATTGAATGTAGATGAAATATTGAGTGTTCAATATAAAGGATCAAATATATAAATATAAAAATATAAATATATAAAGGCGACTCGAGTTTCAGGGCTATTTCCCTTCGTCATGGCCGGTATGACAGACTTTATAAGGGTCAGATCCTTCCAAAATCACAGGCTCATAAGGCCAGTTTTCTGCATTCTGTGGCATATGTATTCCCCCTGGGTGAGATGCCAATCTGTTACAAAATTATTCTTTTACTTCAGTCATTTGACTGTGGCCATGCTGGAGCACCACTTTGAAGGGCTTTTCAGTCGAAGAAATCAATCCCAGGGCATTTTTATTATTAGGCTTAGTACTTATTCTATCAATCTCTTTTGCCAAACCACTAAGTTGCATGGATGTAAACTCACCATCACCAGTTATCAAGCAGTGATGGGGGGGGGGGACAAAAAGAGACACACACATTGATACATACATGCATACACACACACACACACACACA
>NC_069000.1:28578854-28581696 GCF_001194135.2 Octopus bimaculoides | reverse complement strand
CTCAAAGCTTTGGTTGGCCTGAGGATATAGCTAAAGACACTTGCCCAAGTGGGACTGAACCTGGAACCATGTGGTTGGGAAGCAAGCTTTCTATCACACAGCCATAGCACAATGTGAAATGAAATATTTTGCTCAAGAACACAATTCATGGCCTGGTCCAGGAATCAAAACCACAATCTTATAATCATGAGCAGAACATCCTAACCAGTAAGACACACACACACACATTTTTAATATGCACTCACACTTGTGTACTTGTGTGTATACACACACACACACACACACACACACACATATATATATATATATATATATATATATATATATAGATAGATAGATAGATAGATAGATAGATAGATAGATAGATATAGATATACTTAATGAGAAACAGTGAGATAGAAGAAAAGTGGAGAAGGAAGTATGGTGCAAACTATATTATATCAGTTAGCTGGGCATTAAGCATTAATAATGGTTAAAGAACTGGCTGGGCAACATTATTCATGCCTAGCAGACATTAATGAGAAGTGACATTTCTGGCTAATGAAGGGGCATTTGGGTTGCCACTGGCATCGTGTTAGCATTGCAATCTCCCCATCCATCTCTCTCTTGCTTCTTTGTGTGAAAACATACATACATATATATGTGTATTTGTATGAAGTATGCTTGTGTATGTATGTATGTGTCTATATATATACATATGGGTATGTGTATGTATCTAAATGTGTTTGTGTGTGTGTTTTTGTGTTGTCATCATTTTAATGTTCACTTTTCCATGCTTGCATTGATGAGACAGAATTCATTAAGTCACATTTTCTACTGCTGGATGCTCTTGCAGTTACTAACTCTTACCTCTTTCCAAGTAAAGCAATTTCCCCCATGGCCTGACCTGTTTTTACTGAAGATTGAAGACAACACTGCTTGTATGATTGTGAGACTTGTTTACAAGTATTGCAAGTCGTGTATCAAAAAAACGATGTCCAACAAGGTGAATGAACAATAATAATAATGATAATCCTTTCTACTAAAGGCACAAGGCCTGGATATTTTGAGGAAGAGGTCAGTTGAACTCATCAACCCCAGCACACAACTGGTACTTAATTTATCAACCCCAAAAGGATGAAAGGCAAAGTCGACCTCAGCGGAATTTGAAGTCAGAATGTAGCAGCAGATGAAATACCACTAAGCATTTCACCCAATGTGCTGACAATTCTGCCAGCTTGCTGCCTTAATAATAATAATAATAGTGGCTATGTGGTAAGAAGCTTGCTTCCCAGTCACATGATTCCAGGTTCAATCCCACTGCATGGCACCTTAGGAAAATGTTTTCTACTATATCATCAGGCCAACCAAAGCTTGTGTGTAGATTTGGTAGATGGAAACTGAAAGAAGCCCATCGTATATATATCCATATGTGTATCTTTGTGTCTGTGTTTGCCCCCACCCACCCCTTATTACTTGACAACCAGTGTTGGTGTGTTTGCATGCCTGAAAAAATAAGTCATGTAACTAAAAATTCAGAATGGTGCCCCATCACGGCCGCAGTCTAATGACTCAATCAAGTAAAAGCTAAAAGACATTATTTATATTGTATTTATTGCATATCTATATATGTGGTATAGAATTTTTTTAAATGTTCATTTATTGAAATGACCATATTACCAATTTGAATTTCTCTTTTTGTCATTAGCCAGCTGGACGTAATTTCTCTCACCTCTCGAAATTTTTTTCTCATTCCCTATTTTTTCTCTTCTATTTATTCTATATCCTTTAAAAAATTTTCCCAGGCATTACCCATTACAATCTGTCTTGGCCTAATGGCCCTTAATGTCTGTCTTTGTTGATTGTTACTCTGTATGTCTACTCTGGTGTCATTTGTTCATTCGAAGCCCTAACTCTCCATAAATTTTATATTTCTAAAATTTCTGGATGCTGCTGTCTTATGAAGCTTTCCTGTCTTGTTGTTGAAAGCTCGAAACAGGTAGTAATAAACAGTCGACAACTGAGGAGGAGTTAGACTTCCTTTGGTATTTTGTTCTGTACTTATCTCTGTGTGTTTACATATTTTTCACTCGTTGGTGATATCCTATACTTATTGTGTATTTTTTTTAGTATTCTTTGCTTTTGTCCTGTACTTAACTCATGTGTGTGTATGTATTTTCCACTCACTGGTGAGGTCCTGTACTTAATGTGTATTTTTAATCATATATATGTGTGTGTGTGAACTGAAAACACTGTATGGAATTTCTACCAACACCTTCATGCCGGATTGAAGCGTTTTATGTTTGAGGCTCTGATGAAACTGTAATGTGTTATTCAGGCACTCAGCTATGAGGTCACTACATCTTATAGTGGAAACAGCTGTAAGCTAACATAGTTCATAAGCTAATCAATTATTCCTTTGTCATCTCCTTTCTTATATATATGTGTATGTGTGTGTATATATATATATATATATATATATATATATATCATCGTCGTTTAACGTCCACTTTCTATGCCAGCATGGGTTGGACGATTTGAATGAGGACTGGTGAAACCAGATGGCTACACCAGGCTCCAATCTGATTTGGCAGAGTTTCTACAGCTGGATGCCCTTCCTAACGCCAACCACTCAGAGAGTGTAGTGGGTGCTTTTACGTGCCACCGGCACGAAGGCCAGTCAGGCGGTACTGGCAACGGCCACGCTCAAAATGGTGTATTTTATGTGCCACCCTCACAAGAGCCAGTCCAGGGGCACTGGCAACGATCTCGCTCGAATGTCCTTACACATGCCGCGGGCACAAGTGTCAGAAAGGCGACGCTGGGCACAGGTGCCATCACGATTTCGATTTCGCTTGCCCCA
>NC_069000.1:28576036-28578335 GCF_001194135.2 Octopus bimaculoides | reverse complement strand
TATATATATATATATATATATATATATATATATATATATATATATATATAGATAGATAGATATACACATACTTAAAAACATATATATTTCCTTTCAAGTGTTAGGCCTCATGGAGGCAAAGCGGCTGATTTCCTTTCAAACGTTGGGCCTCACGGAGGCAAAGTGGCAAGGCAATAGAAGTGGAATGTCAAGGTTTTGTGGGGCATTCATTCATGAAAGTTCTGACTAAGCTTGAAGTTAATCGGGCAGCAGAGAAGAGGTCTATAGATTCCTCCACTGAAGTTGTGGAGAAGACCACTAGATGGCTTTTGATAAAGAGGACAGATCAGTGGTTTACTGCTTCTGAGATGCAAGCTGGGACTTGATCAACCTCCTCAGCTGGGTCAACTGGACAAGGGGTCTGATATCAAAAGACTCAAAACACTCCAAGACTCAGAGCACCCGTAAGAGGTATCTTAAAACTATGGTTAAGTGAAATTTGCAAACAGGCAATCCTAAAGCTGCTTTAAAACCTGAATGGGGAAGTGAGGAATTGTTCACAAACTGTTTTTTTTTTATCTGACTTCACAATTTCATTCTGGTGACTTAAAATATTTTATTCTCAAAAAGTAAGTATTGGGTGGGGGGAAATCAAGTGGCGGAAGGTGGATATTAGAGAAGAAAAGAAGTGAAAACACCAAAATGCTTGTGGGAAGGAAGCAGAAATAAATCAAAATTATATACTGAAAAATGTCTACTGGGATAACAAATTCCATCTCTTTGTATGCACCAAGTTCCACTGAGTTCTTTGATTAATTATAGGAGACATATTCCTTGTTTTTATCTTTTGTGAAAGTGGAAGTTATTTTGTGGTGAACGAGAATGGCTTGATGTGAATTATTTCTACCTTATCACACAGAAGCAGACAACATTTAGATCATCATCATCTAACTTAATTAATTATACCATTTTTCTAGAAGAGTACATCTCATGCTGTTGTTCAGTTTGAGTTCATAGTATTCTTTTAATGAACCATTTCAGCTCCTACTTACAATAGAATTGTAACCATTTTGTGCTACAAAATATTTCTCTTATAAAATTGCAAACTTGCTCTGCTAAATTAATAACTGATTTATCCTGACCAGGCACATATTTTTCTGTTTTCATATTTTCCCTTTTTATTTAAGTGGGAGGTGGTACAAGGGTGGAGAATATAGTCAACATAAAATCCCAGTTTCTGACTGGTTACAAAATTTAAATGTTTTATTTTTGTTTTTTATTTCACTGTGGCCATGCTGGGGCACCACCTTAAAGAATCTTTAACCAAATGAATCAATCCCAGTACTTATGTCTTTTTTTTAAGCCTGGTACTTATTCTATTGGTCTCTTTTGCCAAACTGCTAAGTTACAGGGACATAAAGACACTATCATTAGTTGCCGAGTGGTGGTGGAGGGGGAACAAACACACACACATATACAATGGGCTTTTTTTGGTTTCCATTTACCAGATCCTCTCACAAGGCTTTGATTGACCTGGGGCTATAGTAGAAGATACTTGCCCAAGATACCATGCAGTGGAACTGAACCTGGAATCACATGTTTGGGAAGCAAGCTTCGTACCACGCAGCCACATCTGCACCTATATTGAATAAATTTCAAGGGCCTTGTATTTGAAATACTGTAATGGTTCTGTTTTCTCCATCTATGTGTCTATGATTATCATCATACATTCACTTTCCCATAGTAGCAGATTTGGATCGGTTGTTATTATCCGAGTTCCTGCTGGAGACTTAAAGAACTTTTGACCAAATGAATCAACTCCAGTATTTGTTTTTCTGAAACCTGGTACTTATTCTGTCAAGCTCTTTTGTTGAATTGCTAAGTTATAGGGACGTAAACAAATGAGCACCAGTTGTCAAGCAGTGGTGAGGGGAACAGACACAAACATACACACTCACACACATACAACAGGCTTCTTTCAGTTTCCAACTACCAAATCCACTCACAAGGCTCCGGTTGGCCCAAGGCTATAGTAGAAGACACTTGCCCAAGGTGCCATGCAGTGGGACTGAATCCAGAATCATATGGTTGGGACGCAAGCTTTTTATCACTTAAAACTATATAGTTTCTATTGTTGGATATTCTTCCTATCTCCAATCACTTTAACAATTTTACCAGATGCATTTTTGCATGGCACCAACACTAACATGTTTGTTCCAGAAAAACTAAAGAGTGCTCAAACATATGTTATGCTCATTCTTTCACCAGAGAAATCTCTCTCTCTCTCTCTCTCTCTCTCTCTCTCTCTCTCTCTCTCTCT
>NC_069000.1:28564717-28575698 GCF_001194135.2 Octopus bimaculoides | reverse complement strand
ATGTAAAAATACATTATGCAAGATATATTGTAGACAATTCAAAATTATCTATGAATATATCAGTGGCTAGAACATGCAATCAAAAAATTATTTCATAAAAGAAGAGTGCAATAAGTGGATTTGGTAGATGGAAACTGAAAGGGGCCTGCTGTATGTGTGTGTATATATATATATATATATATATATATACACACACACACACACTATAATTTTATGTATTTGTTTTACAAAATACATTTATATTTCAGTAGTGTATGTGTACAGTAATCCCTCAGCATATTGTGGTTCACCTATCGCACACTCAGTACATCGCGGATTTTTCTTGCTAATATATATAAATTTATATTGCGGGTTTCTGCGGCCAATTGGTATTTATACTTTTTTAGATTTTAATTATTTCTGTGGGAGATTTTGGAACAGGACACCTGCAATATTCGAGGGATTACTGTATATATATATGTGTGTGTGTGTATTTGTGTTATTACATATACTAGCAAATCTACCCATCTACAGTGGAGGGATAAAATGAGGGAGGCAAGTCATAAGAGCAGTATGTATTGAGAAATGGGTAAATGGACTTGATAGATTACTGGTGGTGTCTTAGAGAAATCATATTATTGTTAGTGATTCAGCATTCTATTGCAGCTATATGATGTGTGTTTGTGATGACAATTCACTCACCAACTGAAATAGGCTCCCAGCCTCTGTATCATGAATGCAGACCACTCCCAATGAATGCCAGAGCTTCCTTCGACCACTACATAAAAAGTATTAAGAAAAGATGTTATTTAGATATACTTTTATTTTAGTTGCTTACACTATTTTACACTTGTATATACTCTTGTATTCAAAGTTCACAAATTTCTTTATTTAAATTATGAATCCTATTCCTTTCGATAGATCAATATGATTACAAAACTTCTTTGTAGACGATATTTTCTGTTTGGTCGACTCTAATTTTCAAATTACTGGAGTCTGTTGCTCTACTCATAGCAACATATAACTGGCCATGTGTAAACACCTACACGATCGAAAGTCTGGTCTTGTGCCTTGTTTGCTGTGAATGCATGAGCAGAATCTTTAGGGTTGCAAAAAATCAAACTAAGACTTGCCTCTCACTGTTCTATGCGAATAATGTCTAGATATTCTGGTACCATGGTTTATTTTGATTGACAAACCTGAGATTTAAATAATAGCTACTTCAATTAGCTGTTTCGAATCTTGCTCAAGACTGACACACTTCAATAACCACTATATCACACACTATATACTGACATACACTTTTTCCATTTTATTTTTGCTATTAACCGTCCTCGCAACCCCTTCATATCTATGAAGGATCCACAATATAACCCCAGGAATAATGCACAAAGAGTGAAATCATGCAGAATCCCTACTTGATCTTACAAAAATGCTGTTCATGGAGCAGATCATACTCTCTCCAACCAGGCAGAAAAATATCCTGGACCTCTGTTTTACAAACAATATGGAAATTATCCACAATGTAAATATATCACCGACAATTTTCTCAGACCATAACATGATAGAACTGACAATGTATGGCCCGGAATTAACTAAAGATAAACTCCGCACAGATGGCGCAGGAACCCTATCCAGCCTAAATTTCTATAAGGCTGACTGGAGTGGTGCCTAAATTTAAGTACCCAATGCATCTGAAGCTTAATTATTTTTTATGTGTGTGTGTGTGTGTATATATATATGTATATATATATATATATGTGTGTGTATGCATGTATGTATGTATATATATATACACATATATATATATATATATATATATATATATATATATATATATAATTCAACTACAGTAGTAGTTGAATAATATTCTTAAGGCCGCAATTTACTCACATGCAGCATCTTTCAGAGCTAATTCGGTTCTTAACCAAATTATGAACTGTTAACATTTTTGAAGAGGACTACTTCCTATCTACAATTTGGCATAAAAAAATTGAGATCTGGTCCAGCAGAAAAAATGTTTACGTCAAGATTTGTAGCAACGTTACAGGAGAGTAAATAACACTTCCAATCAAGTTTAGATCTAAATAACTTTTTTGTTTTAAAAGTAAAATATATTTATCTTAGCTTCAATGATAGAAGAAAGCATAAGGAATTTCATAGTTTTGGTCCCATGCAACTAAAATTTGTATCAAAAAAGTTGTGAGGTAAAATATGAAAAAATTATAAATAAGGCAACAAATCAGCTTTAAGTATAATTATCTTTTTTTATTTTTAAAACAAACTATATTTTAATTAAGCTAAACTGATAGAGCTCAATTCAAGGAATTTCATGGTATTGATCTTTAAAAGAAAAAAATTATGAGTGCTTGTTTCTCAAATTTGAGGTGATAATATAGTTTTATACTTTTTTATGAATATAGTTCTATAAGAGGACTTTTAATATATATATATCACTGGCATCATTGAGGTAAGGAAAAAATTATTGATGACCCTGCTAATTGACACATTATTAATTAGCACAGTAGCATAGCCTGGAAAACTACAGGACAAGTTATCACACTTGGAAAAGTTCAGGACAAGTGATTACATCTGGTAAAGTACAGAACAAGAAAATTTTTACTTAAAATATTGCAGTTAAGGATAAAGTTTGAATATTAAAAGTTATTTGATTTTAATTTACAAAGTAACATTATAATTTAAAAAAGGTACCACCATTTTGTTAAAATATTGACACACTATAATACTTTAAAAATGAGAGCCAGAAGTACCAATACAACCAAAGTTTTATGCAAAGTAAAATAGTATATATTCATTATGTAAAAAAATAGGCATTGGGTCAAGACTAAAAATGTGGCAATAACTCAAGCAAACTTAACTGTGAATTTATTGTTATAGGTAGATTTTACTGTAACATATAACTAATTTTTGTATTATTCTGTTTATTGTACTAACTAATTATGTACTACTCTTATTTTTCAAATTTCTAATTATTAATTAATCATTAAAAAAGTGAATATTTTTGGAATGCAAAAAATATTTTAATTGAGTTATTTTTCATATTTAATAAAAGTAACAAGTAATAACAAATAGAAGTAATAACTTGTAATAATATTTTTAGTTTTAATAAAAGCTAATATTTTCTAAATCTAAATATTTTATATGAAATTTTATCCTTGGCTGCAAAATTTTCTTGTTCTGTACTTTACCAGATGTAATAGCTTGTCCTGAACTTTTCCAAGTGTAATAACTTACCCTGTAGTTTTCCAGGTTTATAATCTTAAGAATATTATTCCTCTTGCTTGCATTTTTCCATGTTATATATGTATACACACACACACGCACACGCACACACACACACACACACACACATGCATGCATTTATTTCTGTAGCCTGCTGGTTTAGATTGTTAGTAATCACTACTGTTCACATTATTTTAATCTGTATTTAGTTATTATACTCCTCCATCCACATTCAGTACACATATTTCCAACACAAATATGCATGTTGTACCTTAATGACTCTTTCCCCCCCCCCCGTCTCTCTCTTTTATTTTTGTCTCCTAATACAGAGTACTAGTTTATTAGAGTAGTGTAGGAATCTGAGAATTAATTGTATAAAATACCATATTTGTTTTCTTTTCTCAATTTTGTTTAAAGGTTCAATATATTAATCAAATAACAAAATAAGGAACAGCAGTAGTATAAATGTTTAGTGCAAAATGGGCGGAATCAAAATGCTGCTTAATCAAAATACAGCCCAGATGGGTCAGCCACAAAGTGCATGTGAAGGAACCAACAATACTCAAACAAACTACTTCATAGGAAACACCAGATGTCTCCCACACACTTGATGGCGTTTTTGTTGCTGTTTAACTTTAGGTCAGACCTGGTTATGTTACCATATGATTCAAAGTGTTCAATCTTTGACCATGCAGTATTTTACTTTGGAATCAAGTGTCAATATAACACTACTGAATTTGGTTTCAGACACTCTTGTTTAATATGGATGTTAGGTAAATTTTGCTACTGCTGGTAGATCAAGAGGTTCACCACATAGAGGTTCTCTTTTGGGTCACTACATAAAATTGGCCTTGTTGGGTTTTGTTTTAGCTGGTGTTTCATGTGAGAAGAGTTTGTGAAACATGCAGAAATTACTACTATGCTCTGGGATTCGATCCCAGAATAACCAATTTCTTGTGACATTTATGCTTCAATGAGCTTACAGGGTCTGTGAGAGCAAATAGTTTACAGGCACTGAACTAAATACATTAGCCTAAATAAATATTTAGTTTTTTCTCTAAATGTTCTTAATTCATATTCCATTTGGGCTGCTTTGTCTTTCATTTCTCAGAGTATGACAGAATACCAGTAATATACCAGAGATCAAATTATTTGATTATACCACGAACAAAACAACTATAAAAATATAGCTAAAATGACTCTAAAGGCACAATTTTCAATGTTACAAACTAATAATAATAACGACGATGATGATCATGATGATTACTTTTAATAGTAATACTTCTTTTTACTCTGGGCACAAACCCTGACATTTTGAGGAAGTGAGATCGACATTGATCCTAGTGCTCAACTGGTACTTATTTTATCAAACCTGAAAGAATGAAAGGCAAAGTTGACCTTGGCAAAATTTGGATTCAGAACTTAAAAACTGGAAGAAATGCCACTAAGCATCATTTTGTCCAGAGTGCTAACAATTTTACCAGCTCACTTCCCTATAATAATAATAATAATAATAATAATAATAATAATAATAATAATAATAATAATAACAATAATAATAATAATCCTTTCTGCTATAGGCACAAGGCCCGAAATTTTGGGGATGGGCATAAGTTGATTACATTGACCCCAGTACTCAACTGGTACTTAATTTATTGACCTGAAAAGATGAAAGACAAAGTCAACCTCAGCAGAATTTGAATCCAGAAGTTAAAGATGGACAAACTGCTGCTAAGCATTTTGCCTGGCATGCTAATGATTCTGCCACCTTAAATTTAATCTATTATACTGCAGTCAGTACATATGTACCTAACCAATAATACTACAATATATTTTCTCCGGTGCTCTTGTTGATTTGGCCATCCACTACACTTAATAATAATAATAATTTATTCTTTTATTAACCATGAGGGTTCACATACAAAAACATTAAATGACACACAACAATATAAAAGACAGAAACAGAATGATACAATAGGTTTTTGCATGTAATAACAATAAAAATTGAACAAATTCAAACTCCCAATAGGGGAGGTACTTTAAGGTCCTCGTAGAAAAACCCACAAAAGCCACGAGTGCCTGAACAACAGGGCAAGAACACTTCTCCTTTGATTCCATTTTTACAGGCATACACTCAGAATTGGTCCTTTCACACTGGCCATTCTTCCAACATTCACCCACCTTTCAACAAACTTGCTACAAGGCAACACTTTTCTTTCCACCCTCAATTTCCTTTTCAAGTGAAACTTGAAAAAGTTGATGAAGGCTTGGCCAAAGAGTAAAATGTCTGTCTTTAGCCCTTTCAAAGTGGAACTACTACCGACCACATAGCTAGCCTGGTGGAGGGCTATAAGCGCTTGACAGCACTCGAGGTGCCAAGTGTTCCTCCTCAGTCTACACCTAATCCAGGATTGCAGCTCAGTCAAAGAGACAAGCTGTGGAAAAAAATGGTGACCACACCAGCTCACCGTCAAGGAAACACTAGAGATGCTGCAACCTCTGTGCATGTCTGCGCATCAATAACCACAGCATGCCCAGCCCTCCATTCAGCAGATGGAGCACCTGACCAGTGGAATGTGCCCCTTCCACAGAAAATGGAAGAGTAAACGCACCAGCTTGGTCAGCCAGCAAACAGGGCAAGGGAAGACTGTCAAGCAGTAATAGATGATGGATGTGATGTACGCATTTACCACTTCCACTCAATCTTTCAGTGAAATCATAGTTGTGACTGTTCCAGTGTCATGTTAATGGCACCTGTGCCTTGTAGTCGTGGTTGTTGCCAGTGCCATTTACATGACACCCATGAATTGTAGTCATGGTTGTTCACTGCCAATACGATGTAAATGGCACACGTGCATCATAGTTGTGGTCGTTGATTGCACCATGTAAATGGCACCTATGAATCATCATGGTCGATGTTGATGCCATGTAAATGACACCTGTGCATCGTAGTCATGGTCCACGACAGTGCCATATAAATTTCTACTTGGGAATTATAGTTGTTGGCGGTGCCATGTAAATGGCACCCATGAGTCATAGTCATTGCCGGTGCCATGCAAATGGCACCCATGAATCGTAGTCGTGGTTGTTGCCAGCGTCATGTAAATTGCACCCACCCATGAATCATAGTCATGGTCATTGCTAGTGTCATGTAAATGGCACCAATGTTTGTGGCACGTAAAAGCACTCATTACACTCCTGGAGTGACTGGCATTAGGAAGGGCATCCAGCTGTAGAAACCATGCCAAATCAGACTGGAACCTGGTGCAGCTCTCCAGCTTATCAGCCCTAGTCAAACCATGTAACCCATGCCAACATGGAGAGTAGACATTAAATTATGATGATGATGATGGTAATAGTGAAGAAGATGATTGTGAATGTAAATACAAGTCCACAAAGCTACAAATTTTAGAGGTGGTTTTACTCAATTAAAGCAACCTCAGTACTTAATTGGAATTTTATTTTATCAATCCAGAATGAATAATAATTGACTTCAGGGGAATTTAAACTCAGAATGTAAAGAGCCATAACTAAATACTGCAAATCTACTGCTCTTGTTGATAACAGTAATATTTGTTTTGAACATCAGTACAGGTTCTCAAATTTAAGAAGAGGGCTTTAATCAATTATATTGGTATGGTACTTGACTTGTGCTTAGTGCCAATGATATCTACCACACAATGCATGATACCAGAAATGTTTGAGTGGGGAGGGGTAGTCAACTAATCAACCTGGATACATGACTAACCCCAGAATGTAAGGCAAAGTCAATATCAGTGAGATTCACATCCAGAACACAAAGGAAAAGTAAATGAATAAGCATTTTGTCTGATGCACTACTAAGTCTTGTTATTCCCACTCTATAATAGCTTAATCACTTGACCTGCTAGAAATAGGTAGCAAATCTCCCTTGAATTGCACACTGAATAATGTAAGTATATGTACATCTGAGACCATTGAAGACCAGGTCTGGCAGTGCAGGCTACAGTAGTTTAGCCACATCTGCAGGATAAGCACTGGAAGACTACCACACCAGCTTTTGTAGCAGCAGTGACCCATACACTGGAGTATCCAGCACAGTGCACCAATGAAGACATGGGTGAAACAATTTGAGGAAAACCTGAAGTCACAGCACTTCAACCCCAAGCATGCTAAGGCCAGTGCCATAGATTGGAAAACATGGAATAACATCATCCCCAGGGTTTGTCATCTAGTGGCACTCACAGCAACATATTAGTTAAAAGGACAGCCTCCTTGCCTGTCATCAGATAGGGATTTTACTTACTGTGATAATCACAGCTTGAATAAATCAGGACAGACCCAGAGCTAAACAAGCAACCTGTATATGTATAGCCTTACAAGGCTTACAGTTATATGAATGAAAAAAGAATTTTTTTTAATGAAATATAAGATCATATCAGTAATTAATAATTAGAATCTATTTTCTTTGGGCAAGTTTTTATTTCCCCCATTATTAAAGTACTAATCACATTTGCAGATGAGCTTAATTCCTTTTAAAATTCATGTCCAGCAAACATATACTTAAATCAGATAATGTTGTCTTAGTAACATGGTGGACATTTATGCCAGCTTTTGATACACTTAGACATTCTGATCATGCAGTTTATAAATAAACCTTTCTTTGATAAACCTAAATTATCACATCACACCACACTGCACATCTTGGTTATTTAACCAATGCTTCAAGCAACATTATTTTAGTAACACCTTATTACGTACACTATCCTTCCTTCCTCCTTTTTGCCAGATTTTAATCCAGCTAAAGATAATAATAGTAATTATGAAGATAATGATGATAACAATGGCAGCCAATAATAATAATAATAATAATAATGAGGCAATCAGATAACCTCTATGTGGGTTGTCGATCCACTAGAAATAACAGCCAAATCTTCCTCACTGTCTTAAAGAAGGAAACATACATTGGATAATGTAATCCAAATGTGTGTATATATACACACATGCATACATAGACACGTATGTACATACATACATACGGGCTTCTTTCAGTAGATATCAAAGACACTTGCCCAAAGTACTGTGTAGTGTGATTGAACCCAAAACCACAGGGTTGGGAAACAAACTTCATAACTCCTCAGGAATGCTTGCACCTATATATATATATATATATATGTGTGTGTGTGTGTGTGTGTGTATATATATATATATATATGTGGTAAGAGGACAGGGATTTGAGAAATATAGGTGAGTACCTCAGTCAGCACTCATGCAAAATCCAGACTAACATAATGTAAATGAAGCAAAATTAGAATTACTATTCAGTTAATCCGACAAAAATGTTTCATTCAAACTAAATCTAGGGAAAGGAACCAATTATGAGACTGATGCTTCCAAGACAGAGTATAAATGTAGACAAATAAAGGAATGCTGCTGACTATATTGTTAGTCAGTTATGATCATTTCAATAATTAGTGTAATTTTTGCATCAATTAATATGATATTTTATACAAAAATTTTAAAATATTATGTAAAACCATATATATCAGTTTCAAATTTTGTCACAAACCCAGCAATTTTGGCGGGCAGGGTAAATTGATTACATCGGTCCCAATACTCAACTGATTCTTATTTTATCAACCCCTAAAGGATGAAAAGTAAAGTCAACCTTGGTTGAATTTGAACTCAGAATATGAAGGTAGATGAAATGCTGCTAAGCATTTTGCCCAGCATTGCTATTTAAAGCCATATGTTAAATGAAATCAGACTTGGATGTAAATGCAATACCAATGTACATATCCAAATTTGATGAATTAAATATGAGAGGGGAAAATCTAGGAGATGATAGTAATAAATTAAATAACAAGTTAGAGAAACACCCAAGCAAAAAGACTAAAAAAATTCTTTCGATCTATTGTAAACTACTAGGTCAACTAAATATTTAGGGAATTAAAGATTTATTGTATACTAGCTGAATTACCCGGTAACGCTCGGAAAAGCAGGAGTTATTTCCAGTTCCCATTCCCATTACACTGTTTCATGTCCTGTTCCATTCCCTGTTGAGTTCCTGTTTTAATTCCACTCTCATTCCTATCCCCAATCCTATGCCAATATATAAATTTTAGAATCAGTTAGGTGTAATTAAGCCATTAACTATTTTATTAACCTTTATGGTAATAGTTTATTGCTAAAAATAGGTATTACAAACTATTAATATGGTTAGTGGCTGAATAAGGAATGTCCCTATATTTTAACAAATGAATATGCATCTGAGTAAAATAAATGAGTTGACTGGTAATACCAGGAAAGCAGGGGTCATCTCCAGTTCCCATTTACTATTACACTGTTCCATGTCCTATTCCATTTCCAGTGCAGTTCCCTTCTTTATGCCCAACCTGTTGTTTATGGTAATAGTTTATTGCTAAAAATAGGTATTACAAACTATTAATTCAATTAGTAGGTGAATAGGGAATGTCCCTATATATTTTAACAAACGAATATGCATCTGAGTAAAATAAATTAGATAAATAGATAGATTTACAAATACCAAATAATCTGCATATTGTAGCTGGCATTGTCGTGTGTCTCAGCTTATTAGCTGATTTGTAAACATGTGCTACAGCTCCCCCTCCCTAGGGCACCTATTATAGATTTTTATTGAAATCCAATTCGCCAATAATTCAACTGGATGTTAGGGACAAATAAATAACAAAATCAGATTTAATGTGGAAAATTATTTCAATATACCAAATTTGAAAATTTTGACATAATTTTAAAATCTAGAGAGACAGACAGTTATATGATGTCACACATACACACAAATTTACAAAGTACACACAAGTAATCACGAGTTTAAAATGGTGTATAGTAGACATATGTATGTATGTACATATATGTGTGTGTGTGTGTGGTTGTGTTTCTTTGCGATGGACAGCAGAAAAGCTACCTACCCCCTCCCTCCTTAAAGCTACATATTCCTCACACCCACCTTTCTGTGTGTATGTGTGTTGTATCTGTGTATTTACAAAAGTATGTATGTAGCGTCGCATGTGTATGACAGCTTTATTAACATTACCATTTTATTCTCACTGCTGCTATCGCCTTCACTGATATAAGTCACTCTCTCTCTCTCTCTCTCTCTCTCTCTCTCTCTCTGTTACAAACTTTCCCTCTATTACTACCTGAGACTTATACTTTTTGCAACCTTCTCATTTTATCATATAATTCGCCCAACGTCCCTGGAGGTCACATTATAGATTTTTATTGAAATACAATTAGCCTATTATTGAACTGGATGTTCGTGTCACATGTATACAAAGTTTCATGAATATTGGTTGGGTGGTTTAGGCACTAAGTTGGTAACAGACAGACAGACAGAAATTACCATTTATAAATATATAGACTAGTAGAGAAAGAGTTGAGATTAACCCTTTCGTTACTATATTTCTGACCAAAATACACCCCTCATGAGTTTCAATTAAATTCTAAAATAATCATGAATTTAGACTAGTCTCATTAAACACCTGTAATTTTTTTATTTATCGACATATTAATGTGATATTTGGAACATAATTAAAGAAAGGGTTCTTAATCAATTCTATTGTATAATTTTTGTCTCTGGGGTACTGCTAGTGTCTCTCACATGTAAATATTGGTTCAGCTTCATGAATCGTACTCGTTCATAATACTGGAAATATAGTCATCGCCAAAAGGTTCCTGATCGCTCCAGTAATTTGTTATTCTGGGTAACTGTCTAATACCCATAATAATATTTATGGCA
>NC_069000.1:28559997-28564341 GCF_001194135.2 Octopus bimaculoides | reverse complement strand
TGTCGCTCATTCATTCTTTTCTTCGATATCTCCATATCTTCTGTTGAAAAGCCTTCAAATTTGGAATCACTGCTTGATAGCATGAAACTCCTCTCCATCTTCAAAGTTGAAAAAATTAACGCCACAAAAAATGTGGAAAAAAAATCTTCCAAAATTCACTGAGTTCAAATATCACGCCAAACAATGTCGGAGACAATAACTCAACTGTTTGCAAAGTGAAATCAGGTGTTTTAACGAATGTACTAACGAGATTTAGGTTCAAATATACATTTAAATAACAATGGGTACGCTCGGCCGGGTTAGTCTTATGAACCAAAAAATTTTTCGGCCGGGTTAGTAACGAAAGGATTAAGGAATAAAGGATCAGTTATACAGGAAAAAAATTTAGCTGGAATTTTAAGATGTAGAGGACTAATAAAGCTGGAGTAAAACAAAAAAAAATAAGAACATTATTTTTAACTGTTACAATTATGTAAGTTGGCTAAATGGAATTTTCAAGAAAGTTTTATTGAATCGATGGGAACAACAGATCAATAATTCATTATATTTATTAGACCTGTTCTGCACCTGAGAATTTCAAGTGCTTCCTTGAAATATAAATTACAGCTACCTGCATAACCTTTGGAAATACAGAACATGTGATTAACCAATGAAATGAGTAATCTATGTTCCTCCCTTTGAGATCCTAAATAAATGAGTAATCAATGTTCCTCCCTTTGAGATCCTAAATAAATTTAAAGTGAAGTGCTCAGAGCTTTCCTTTTATTTTTAAAGAAATGTTTATGTTTATGTAATCTAAATTTGAATTATTTATACCAGATAGAGATGTATTTTTTCCAGAGGAAAAATTAAAGGTACACTCCCTATTACTAATACCATTTAATTTTCTATTAATAGCTTCAATATTATCATGTAATTTATGTATAGTATTGAGTCATCCCATAAATAATGCAGTTTTTTCAATTGCAGGGCAACAGGATAAACTACCTGCATCAACTTGCTATAAAAGCAGGTAGTACTTGTACTACCTGTACTTGTACCTATTGTTAATGCATGTTTTGAAGAGTGCAGTTCAATTTTAACAGTTATATTTTCAAAGCTATAATGGAAGTGACAAAGGAGCATATTCGGCATATTTTGCTTTATGAGTTCAATAAGAGCAACAACACAACAGAAAGGGCAAGGAATATTAATGCAGTATATGGGGATTAGACAATAAGCATAAGCCAGTGTCAACAGTGGTTCCAGAAATTCCAAGCCAGAAACTACAGCCTAAAAGACAAGCTTTGTCCTGGAAGATCTATTGACCTTGACGAGAATGTCCTGCAAACCTTGGTGGAACAAAATCCCATCATAACTGTTAAGGAACTCGCAGAGAAGCTTGGATTTGGTCATTCAAGTCAGTGCTAGGAGAAAAACGACCATCTTTGGTTTCGAGACGAAAGGTGTTCCTCCATCAGGATAATGCTTGGACATATACAGCAAGGATGACATTCCAAAAGTTGGAGCAGTTTGAATGGGAAACAATACCCCACCCACCATATTCACCAGACATTGCTCCTTCTGATTATCATTTATTCTGCAGTCTTCAAAATCATTTGGACAGAAAAAAAAAATGAATTCTGTAGACAAGATCAGAACAGTACTGGAGAGGTATTTTTCATCACGGACAAGTGAATTTTGGAAGAGGGGCCTTGCAAGTTTGCCAGATAGATGGAAGAGCATTGTAGAAAATGAAGGAGAGTATATTTTAGATTAAAATAGAACTTTATTTATCTTAAGTTTGAAAAATAAAAGAAATATAAAAAAAACTTCACAGTATTCCTATTAAAGATTTTACAATACTTCCAATACTTTTCCAAAGTTTGAAAGACAGTTCTAGTGATATCTGAAGCTACATTATTTCCAAAAGTGGGGTTAAATGAAGTAATATTTCTCTTAAGTAACCTATTTCTACCAGGTGACTAATTCTAGATTTACTCTTTCCTCTACTTACATAGAAAGGGGGATGAATACCATTAGAGTCAAATAGGTTGAAGCTTGTTTCCTAAGTTATCCAGATTTGGATTCAAGTTTCTAAGTAAAGTTTCAGAGCCTTTTAGACCGTTCACATCCTTAACCATAAACCTATCTCTATTCACATCTGTGGAGACAATTATATTCCTATTTAGTTTTTAGCTATTTTTGCAGGAATTTAGTGCAGGTTTCATCATGCAGTTGATAGAATTCTTACTCACGTGTGACTGTTACAATACTATCATCAGGGATATCCCACATTTTTTTGGTGTATCTGGCCCTAGCTAAAGCAGTATTATGATAGTTCATATCTTGAGAGAAAATCTCTTCATTAACCTGGAGATTCTTGATGAAATACCCCTCATGATGAACTTAATTACTGCTCTAGGATGATTGGAATATCTATTAATGTATTGTAGGTTTCCATTGGGGCTATGATGTAGACAATAAAAACTTGTGTTTTAATGTTACATCCAGAAAGTTACTTACCTTACACTTATGTCCCAACATAATTAGGTTGTCAAGTTTTTGAAGAAATTTCTAACCTCTTTTCTATTCCTTTCTAATTCTATATTACTACATTTACAGACAGCAAAAAGAGCATCAATCCTATATACACCATGCCCCATTTCAGGGAACTCCCTTTTAATGCAAGACAAGATATTCTTACGCACGATGAGTAACTTGCATGGAGCCACTCAAGCCCATGGTTATATCAAAGTTGTTAGATCTGTTGTTTCTAGTTCCATATTTACCTTTGAAGTCAATAAATGTGCACCTAACTGCTAATATAGTATCTACATCTTGTCTCAATAATTAAGAGTTCTTCATAGCAAAAATAAGAAGTTCATTGAGGAGAATAGAGGTAATAGATGAGTAATAGCTAGAAATGTCTGTTTGTATAAATTTAATATCATCCTTATTATTTAAGCCTTTAAATCAATTATTTCTGAAGTGTTTAACCATGATCTCAGCACATGTCCACACTCTGTACATAATTAAACACTAACAAATACTTATATCTTAGGTGCCTCTTCATAGCAGCCATGTGTGCTACTGAATTTACTCAATGAAACAAGTGCAACTGACTTGAACTCATAATCTGACAAACTAGTCTCCAACCAATGATAGAGCCTCTATGTGATTGTCCATCTTGCTAAAAATAGAAACCAGATCTCCCTCAGATCACATCTTACTGATTTAAAAAAGGAAAGGATACTTTGAATGATGTAATAAAAAAAAAATGGTCAGAAAAAGTGGTCGGATGCTCATTGTTAGAAATTCTTTGAGTATAGATCTGCTAATGTGGTGGGGTAACAGCCTAGGGTTAAACAACAATAACCTATCAACCAGTAGTTATAACTCATCACTCTTCAATCAAATGTTCAACTCTTCTGCCCACAAAACTGTCAATTCTTTCTACTATTAACACTTGTCTTTTCTATTCCATTTCAGTCTTTGATGGTTTTGGATCTGAAGAAGATGAGGAAAATATCACAGTTCATGTTATTGAAGGTGGAACAGTGTCTTTACCATGTGGCTCTGTTTACAGTCGACCTAAAGCACATCTGGCATTTGAAAAAATAAATGATACAGGCAATAGTAACTCAAGTAAGTGCATTCATGTGAAAATTTATTATGATAAATAATGGTTTCTAATTTTGAAACAAGGACATCAAGTTCAGGGAAGCGGGTAAGTCAGTTATATCCAACCCCAGTGCTTAACTGGTACTTATTTTATCAACTCTGAAAGGATGAAAAGCAAAGTCAACCTCAGCGGAATTTGAACTCAGAATTGATTTAGTATTCCATCATCTAGTGTGACAAGATTTCCATCTTCTTTGTTTAGTGACTTGTACTCTGTCTTTGTAACATTTATGTGTTGACCAATTTTCCTAGCAGAGAATTTGATTTTATAAACAAGTTCTGGAAGTTGATCAATGGTATTTTATAAAAGAGCTATCATCATCATCGTTTAATGTCCACTTTCCATGCTGGCATGAGTTGGACGATTTGACTGAGGACTGGCGAACCAGATGGCTGCACCAGGCTCCAATCTGATCTGGCAGAGTTTCTACAGCTGGATACCCTTCCCAACGCCAACCACTACGAGAGTGTAGTGGGTGCTTTTACGTGCCACTAGCACGAGGGCCAGTCAGGCGGTACTGGAAACGACCATGCTCAAATGGTGTTTTTTATGTGCCACCTGCACAGGAGCCAGTCCAGCGGCACTGGCAACAACCTAGCTCGAATATTTTTTCACGGGCCACCAGCACAAGTGCCAGTAAGGTGACGCTGGTAATGATCAGGCTTGAATGGTGCTTTTTA
>NC_069000.1:28548952-28559863 GCF_001194135.2 Octopus bimaculoides | reverse complement strand
AAAGGTCTCGGTCACTAGTCATTGCCTCGATGAGGCCTAATGTTCGAAGGTCGTGCTTCACCACCTCATCCCAGGTCTTCCTGGGTCTACATCTTCCACAGGTTCCCTCAACTGCTAGGGTGTGGCATTTTTTCACACAACTATCCTCATCCATTCTCACCACATGACCATACCAGCGCAGTCATCTCTCTTGCACACCACATCTGATGCTTCTTAGGTCCAACTTTTCTCTCAAGGTACTTACACTCTGTCATGTATGCACACTGACAATACACATCCATCGGAACATACTGGCTTCATTCCTTGCAAGCTTACGCAAGTCCTCAGCAGTCACGGCCCATGTTTCACTGCCATGTAGCATAGCTGTTCGTACATATGTATCATACAGTCTACCTTTCACTCTGAGCGAGAGGCCCTTTGTTACCAGCAGAGGTAAGAGCTCTCTGAACTTTCCCCAGGCTATTCTTATTCTAGCAGCTACACTTTCAGTGCACCCACCCCCGCTACTGACTTGGTCACCTAGGTAACGGAAGTTATCAACTACTTCTAGTTTTTCTCCCTGGAATGTGGCAGAAGTTGTTCTCTGCAGATTTTCAGTGTCTATTGCTCCTGAGTATCTGCTACATACAAAAACTATCTTCCTAGTTAGCCTTCCTTTGATATTGCTGCACCTCTTATGTGTCCATAGCTTACACTGGATACATCTTATAGAGTTTCTACCTACGCCTTTTCTATGGATCGAGCAGGGCCATCTACCTGAAGACCCCACCCACTATCTTCACAATAATAATAATAACAATTTTTGACATAGACACAAGGCCTCAAAGTTGGGAAGATGGCTATGTAGTCAGTTAAGTTTGACCTCAGCTCATGACTGGTACTTTATTTTTTATTAATCCCAGAAAGACAAATGGTAAGGTTGACCCTGACAGGATTTGAACTCTGAAAATAATGGTCATATGTAAAGATATTGCAAGATATTTTGTCTGATGTTCTAATGTTTCTACCACTTCAAGATAAATAATGATAACATCAATTTTCTAATACTAGCACAAAGGCACAAATCTTGAGTTAGGAGCACAAAGGTGTGTTCTGTGTTTTCAGTGTATGTAGGACTACACTTTCCACTATGTCCTTCCTTTGTTTAGCACAGAAGAGTGTGAATTCAGGAAGATTTGGCTGCTGTTTTTCTTGTTGTTAGTGCAATTCATCTATTTATAAGGTTAAGAGCAACCAGATTTGGAGGAAATGTTAAAACTGTGGTAAACTGGCATTCTATCCAGAAAAGAATGGGAATTATTCTTTTATCAGTTTAACTTCATGAAGCTGGACCTGCACATAGGTCAGGCACTACCTCACAGCTATTGGAGAGGTGCTTTAAAAATAAAATTTCATGGACACCTGGAGAAAGATACTAAATCAACAAGAGGCAACCATTCCCGCATGGGTATTTCTTAAGATTGCCAACTCTATGCAAAAAAAAAATGTAAGGAAAAGTCACAGGAAGCTCAATCCGGAAACGGATGTACTTTTTAAAGAACACCAAATCCTTACAGCAAGGAGACAAAAATACAGTTGTATTGAGTTTCCTATACACCTCCTCTTTCCACCACCAGCACCACCCTTAATCACGTTAGTTGCGATACTTTCATGGCGCCATAGATTGGTAAAAAGGAAAAAAATGGGGAGACGGGATAAGATGGCATATATAAAAAAAAAAATAATAAAATGTGATGCTTGAATTATATTTCTTGCCTTTTTTGCTGCAAGGTTAGGGAGAGGAGAAGAGAGAGGGTGAAGAGGGTGATAGGTGTAAGGATAGTGAACAGCTTTTCGAAATGATAATGGTTGAATAGTGGTAATAGAGCCAGAGGGAAATAAGAGTTTGGGTAAGCAGATAGGTGGAATGGGATATGGTTAATGGTAGTGATGGAGGAACAGGGTTGGTGAAGAATTTGGTGATGGGGCCCCCAGTGATGGTGGTGGTGGTAGTTGTGGTGGTAGTGGTGCAGGGTTTCAGAGTGAAACATCTGGGATCATCTTCCGACAACACCACATCATCATCACTGCCACTGTCACTGTTTTGTTGCTTCAGTGATACCAATGTGCTTTTTCAACTACTAATTTGTTATTTATATTTGCCATAATTAGTGAGGGAGGAGTGGAGAGTAGCAGTGGAGGGTGTGTCTCCAGGGGAGAGAGGGATGGAAGTGGATGATTAGTCTCCTGCAAAAAAAAAAAAGGAAAAAAGAAAGAAATTATGGCTGGAAGTGGGTGGAAGTAAAATTGAAGGTAAAAGTAAATATAATGTGGGGTGATATTGGGCTGGAGGGGTGGAGGGTAAACAGCTGCCAATGATGACAGTATTCTTGCTGATGGTGTTGGTTAGGATTGGGCGAATGTTGAGGGAGGAGGAATAGAGAAAAGAAGATAGAGAGTGAGGGGGAAATTTAATTCAGCAAAGCAAAGCTTATTGAAGCATGGAGGGGGAGGAGATATTATGAAGGGTGTGGTGTCAAAAAATAGGGGGAGAAAAAAGAAGAAAGAAGTAAACTTCAGTGCATAAGTAGCCAAGATGTGTTGCAATGTATGGAAGGAATTTACAGAATCCCTTCACTGGTATCTAGAAGTTTTGGAGGGTTTTTTTTGTTTGTTTGCTTTTTCCTCAACAGTACACTGCATTACACATGTGCATGGCATATTGCTTGGTATATAGCTTTAATCCTGTTTCAGTCATTTGACTGCGGCCATGTTGGGGTACTACCTTGAAAAGTTTCAGTCAAACAAATCGACCCTGGATTTATATTTTTGTTAAGCCTGGTACTTATTCTATTGATTTCTTTTGCTGAATTGCTAAGTTACAGGGATGCAAACATGCCAACACCAGTTGTCAAGTTGTGATGGGGGACAAAGACAGCTACAAAGACAAGCACGTACACATACATATACAATGGGCTTCTTTCAGTTTCCATCTAACAAATACATTCACAAGGCTTTGGTCAATCTGAGGCAAAGTAGAAAATACTTACCTAAGGTGCCACACAGTGAGACTGAACCCAGAGCCATGTGGTTGAGAATCAAGCTTCTTACCACACAGCCACATCTGTACCTATTTGAGAGTTTGAAGATTTGGACACTTTCTTTCTTTGAGAGGAGAATAGATAAATAGAACTTGTGGGCATAGCACAACTGAAATATTGGTTTCACATTTTGGTACAAAGCCAGCAATTTCAGGGGAGAGAATAAGTTGATTGCACTAACCCTTGTGTTTGACTGGTACTTATTTTATCAATCCCACTGAAAGAATGAAAAGCAAAGTCAACTTTTGCAGAATTTGAACTCCAAATGTAAAGATGAGTGAAATGCTATTAAGGATTTTACCCAGCATGCCAATGATTCTGCCAGTCTCTGCCTTAGCACAACTGAAATATTTAAAAAACAGAATATAACATATACAAGACAGAGAAAAAAACTTTGAGAGAATAAAACGAAATTCATAAACTGCAATAATAATTAAAGTTTCAAAATTTAGAGACTAGCAAGTAAATGTGCTTCTATGTGTAACTTAAGTTAATATCAGTGCAGTTTTCAATTTGAAATAAAAATAGAGAATTGGCAAAGCCATTTCAATGCCCTCCCATAACCTTAATAGTTGTTTAAGAAATTATAAACAGACTGTTTAAACTGGAAGCTGAGAACTCAATAAAGATGTTTTTGTGTGAATGCATATATATGTTTTTATCTATGTATTTGTATTTCTGTGTGTTTGTGTGTATTCATCAGGATTAAAAACCTGACGCATATCAAATGACTGCATATAAATTATACATCTGATATAGAAGAAGATGGAAAGATGATAATAATAATGATGGTTACTTCATTATTTGCTACCAGACTTTTCAAATAAGTACAGGGCCATGAATTTTGGAAGATGGGAACTGTTGATCAAATTCTACTCAATTTGTAAATGCTACTTAATTGATCTTGCAAAGATGAAAGGCTAAATCAAAACTAGGAGTTAAATATTAAGGATAATGTTTTCTCGTATAAAAACAAGGCGACACATTTCAAGGACAGTGAAAGTAGTCGATTACAGTGGCCCTAGCTCTTGGATGGTACTTCATATTATCAATCCCAAAAGGATGAATGGCAAAGTTGACCTCAGCGGTATTTGAACTCAAAATGAAGAGCCAAAACAAATGTCAGAAGACATTTTTTTCCAATGCTCTTACAATACTGCCAGCTCAACCACCTTGATAATAATGATAATTAAAACAATGATTTCAAATTTTTGGCACAAGGCCAACAAATTCAGGGGAAGGAATGGGGTTTAGTCGATTACATCAACCCCAATTCTGAAAGGATGAAAGGCAAAGTCAACCTCAATGGAATTTGAACTCAGAACATGACAGACAAAATGCTGCTTAACATTTTGCTTGGCATGCTAACGATTCTGCCAGCTCACCACCTTGATAATAATAACAATAATAATTTTTAAAATGCACTGCTATTAAACGTATTGCTATTGAACTGAGGAGAGGGCAAGAAATAGACTGCAGTAGAGTACAACTTCCAGATGATGATCACAAGAGAAGTGAACAAAGAGGATTATGAGTATCTTGATGTTTTAAATTAGGTCAGACGATGAACATTTCTTCTGAATATTCCAGAAGAGTTAAAAGCTATGCAGATCCAAGCTGAATGGAAGAAACTTCATTAGAGGCATCAGTGCTTTGGCTGTAGGTATAGTATGTTATTGTGCAGGAGCTGCGGAATGGAAGAACTGGTCAACATGGAAAGAATAAGTACCAAGATAACGGTTACACATGGGTGCCTTCATACCAGAAGTAATGTAACAAGGCTTTATTTACCAAGGAAGAAAGGTGGAAGAGGATTCGTTGGAATAGAAGTGAGTTTTATGGAGATCAAGTCTTTGTATGCCTATCTGAGGAATAGTAATGAAAGAATGAAGGCTGCACTGAGTGAGGTGATCAGTGACAATGGTGAGACCCTCAATATGAGAACTAATAGAGAAAGGATCATTAACTGGAAAGAGAAAGTCCTGCATGGAGAGTTTTTCCAACAAACAATGGCTGAAGCCGATGGAGAATCCTAGAGATGGTTACAACCTAGTTTTTCTTTTAAAGAAGATGGAAGGACTGATTCTTGCTGCTCAAGAACAAGGTTTACGAACCAACTCAATCAAGTGTAATATTGATTAGATAGCAGCATCACCTATGTGTGGATTATGTGAAAAATCATCAGAGACAGTTAGACATGTGTTTAGTGGATGCTCAACACCAGCCCAAAAGGGGGAAAAAAACACCATGATAGAATGGCAATGTGAATACACTGAGAATTGTGTCGGAAGTATGGGCTAGAATGTTCCAACAAGTGGTATGAGTAGCAACCCTTGCTGGTAGCAGAGAATGATCATGTGACACTCACATGGGATATTCCAATCTACACAGATCTCTATGAGGTTCAGAGTTTTAAGGTCAGCTTTCATCATCATCATCATCCTTCCACATTTGCATCAGTCAAATGAAATTCATTAAGGCAAATTTTCAGTGGTTGGATGCTCTTACTATTCCTAACCCTCACCTGTTTCCACAGAAGATCTCAAATGAATGGTACTGCTTATATGACAACTACTTCACAATGTCAAGGCAAAGAGACACAAACACCCACATATACATATATATGCATGTTGTGACAGGTTCCTTTCAGTTGCCATCCACCAAAACCATTCACAGGATTTGGGATTATAGTAAGAGTCACTTGTTGAAAATGTGGCACTGTGGGATTGAATCCAAAGCCACATGACTTGGAGCCCAGGCTAGCTCAGTTGGTAGAGCATGAGACTCTTAATCTCAGGGTTGTGGGCTCAAGCCCTACATTGGGTAAATGCCCTTTTTATAAGCACTGATGTAGCTGTATGGTAAGAAGCTTGCTTCTCAACCACATGGTTCTGAGTTCACTCCCACTGCATGGCATTTTGGGCAACTGTCTTCTATAGTCTTGGGTCAACTAAAGCCTTGTGAGTGGATTTGTTAGAAACTGAAAGAAGTCCATCGTATATGTGTTTGTGTCTCTGCGTCTGTCTCCCACTACCACTTGACAACTGGTGCGCATGTGTTTGCATCCCTGTAACTTAGAGGTTCAGTAAAGTCGAATAAGTACTGAGATCAATTCCTTCTACTAAAAATTCTTCAATGCCATGACACGGCATGTCCACAGTCAAGTTACTGAAATAAGTAAAAGATAAAAAATAAAAGATGATGGTTTCAGTTATCTTCAGTCAACGGTGTTGATTAATACTGTTGACACAATTATAGCACTATGAAAATCTGTGTCCCCTAAGTTTCACTCCAACATGACCATGATCATTAACTCTTCCACATTTACCAACACCATTGCCACCTCCACTTCTGTTGAGGGAGCCTCTACATCAATGGTTCTCAACCTAGGTCCATATGATCCCTGGGGGTCCATACTAGCAAAATAGTAAATTCGGAATCCATAGTAGTATTTTAAAGGTCCATGAAAAGTTTTGATGTAAATGTATGTAATGCAAGAAACAGCTAGGCCTCTTTCTCTTAACATTTTACATTGTTCAATCTCCACAAAATATGAATTTTGAAAAAAGTATCTATGAAATTAGTTTTTAAACATCGAATGGTTATGGGGGTTCACTTAAATAAAATTATACTTAAAGGGGTCCATAGATAAAAAATAGTTGAGAACCACTGCTCTACATTATTACTCAGCCTGCTAGAAATAACAGCTAAATGCTCCCTCAAATCATTCTCCACTATCTTAGAAAAGGAGACATTGGATAATGTGATCTTGGGCACCTTGAATAATAGAAATGAACAGGATGGTCACTATTGGAATTCCTTTAGTCATTGGTCTACTCAATTGCAGCTGATCTTTGAATAAACAATGACAACATCATCACATTTACCATCTATGCAAGCATCACCTTCTCCATCACCACAATGAACTGCCATCATCATCACCATCATATGGCTTCATGATTGCTCTGAAATATTTGTGAATTCAGATGTTAGTTTTTCTGAAAGATGATATCATTAACCGGGATTTTCAAATATAGATTCAGACAAATACCATCTTTATACTCCTGCATTGCAGCTGCTTATCTTCAGCCAATATCTCTGATTTACACACATTACACATCACACATCCTTGTAAACTTTTTGTTGTTTATATTGGAATGGTGCCTGTTATTGCCAATGATGGTGGGAATGGTAGCAGTGATGATGGTAGTGGTGACATTAGTTGTGGAAATAGTGGTGTTAACAGCAGTGGTGATGATAATAGTGATAAAGGTGGTGATGGCAGAGGAAGCAGCAACAGCACTAATAGTAATTGAGTGAAAATATTGTTTAGCCCCAGGTCAACCCTAATGACCTTCCAACCTTATTGGCTTGTTGAAAAGAGTGGTAGCAGAGTTAATGGTAATGATTTGGGGTAATAGGAGTGAAAATGTTGTTTAGCCCCAGGTCAACCCTGATGAGTAGTTTTCTAGCCATTCTATATATGACCTTCTAGCCTTATTGGAATGTTTGAAAAGGGTGGTAGTGATGGTATTCTCAGTGGCAAAAGTGGTAGTGATGGGTAGACTGGAGTAGAAATGATTGCATTTTTGTGTTGTCATTTACATATCGCCCAGATGGCATCTACATTCTCTCTCTCTCTCTCTATCTATCTATCTATCTATCTATCTATCTATCTATCTCCTTCTCTCTTTTCCTCTCTACCCCTGCTACTTCATATTTCCCTTTCTCTTCCACACTGCTCCTGTATTCAGTTTAATATCACATTCTTCCATCACCAACAGCAATACCACCACCATCAACATATAATATCTGGCTCTCATTCCTAACTGTCAGCCATTTCATTTCTCTCTACTTTCACAGCAGTTTGCTAAAACATATAAACCATACGTTTTGAATATTGCGTCACTTTTGACAATGAGTATTTCAATTATTCAATCTACACATACCTACCTAGCCATTGAATTATAGTGGTTGAATATTCCAGAGATATTTGTACCCTTAACACAATTTGGTTGAATCAGCATGGCACAGTGGATCCTCTGAGTTATAGTGACTTCATCTTACAACTTTCCTCACAGTGCTGTCTGCCTTACTTCACTGACCAGTTTGCTTGATTCCTTAATAAAAGACACTTGACTAAAGTGCTTTGCAGTGAGACTTCTTGATTATGAAGCAAACTTCTTAATTATTCATACTTGAACCCAAACATCATCATTATCATTTAACATCCATTTTCCATGCAAGCATGGGTTGAACCTATGCAGGAGGGTCTGACAGGAGCTGGCTCTATTTGTCTGTTTTGGGATGGTTTCTATAACTGGATGTCCTTCCTAACACCAACCATTTCACAAAGTGTGCTGGGTGCTTTTTATGTGGCACCAGCACAGGTGCTTTCTTGGGATGCTAGCATGAGTGCTTGTTACATTATGCCAGCACAAGTGTTTTTATGTGGCACAGCATGAGCACTTTTACATGGCACTGGCATCGGTGCTTGTTGTGTGACACTGGCATGAGTGCTTTTTACGTAGCACCAGCATGGGTCATAAAGGACATGCCTGTATGCATGGACAGCCACAGTTTTACTTAGCTTGATATGTCTTCCCAAGCATAGGAAATCACCATGGTGATTATAAATAGATACTTATATATGTGTATCAAATATTGAAACACATACACATATATAAGTATCTATTTATATTGTATTTAACTTTGAATTATTGGACTTGCAGTAAAATCAGTACTTGAAGCAAATTCATACACTCTCCACAGTCACTTATTCCATTTAATTATTCCAATATCTATCACTAGTAATCCTAGGCTTGCTGACTTATGTATATAAGGGGTTCATGTAATGCTTCCTTGTTACTCTGCCAGAGATCCCACAGCATCTATAAATAAAATGAAGGACTCTCTTAAGAGAAGAGCATCTACATGGTTGCTCGACCAGTTAGAAATAGCTACCAAATTACCTCAAACCACACTCTGCCATTTACAAGAGAAGGCACATTTAATAATTACATGGAAAAATGCGAGCATGAAAAGTAATAGTTACAGGACAAGCTATTACACCTGTAAAAGTATAGGACAAGCTATTACTTCTAGTAAAGTAAAGAATAAGAAACTTTTTTACTTAAAATATTGCAGCAAAGAATGCCAGTTCTTCTAATTTATCACTCTTTACAGTTCTCATCTTCTAAATTTATTGTACAAAACTGTTCAGCTAATTTGTAAGTTTGTCTAATTAGTCACTTTTTTCTGTATTTAAGGTAGTAAATTAGCCAAATTCTACTTAAATAAGTATAGTGTTATTTGTAAACTATGATAAAATAAGTTTTAATATTCAAATTTTAATTTTAGCTGCAATATTTTAAGTAAAAAGTTTCTTATTCTTTACTAGAAGTAATAGCTTGTCCTATACTTTTACAGGTGTAATAACTTGTCCTGTACTTTTCCAGGTTTATAATCTTAAGAATATTACTTTTCATGCTCGCATTTTTCCATGTAATCCATGACTTTTTCAGGTGTTGCTGTTATAAGATAATTAATAATGTGCCAATAATTTAAGATTTTACCTTATAAAATACTGAAAGATAATATTTCAATTTTTCCATGTAAGTGATGATAATATTTCAATTTTTTTCATGTTTAATTTAAATATATGTTGTGATTGAATTATTTGATATTACCCATCCTTGCCAAATTAATGGCAGGGATTTTTGCCATGTTGTTGGTTACACCAAGGCTCACCAAAAGTTACAAACAAGACCCCAAAACCATCAGTTACCAGGCGCACCTTCAGTAACCTAATATTGCAATATTGGGAGGTCACAGGAAGTCATTCAACGAAAAAAAAAATTTCCAATGATTCCAGGATTGGTGGAGGTCAGGGTACTTGATCCCATGCAAAAAATCAATTTTTTTTTTTTTTTTCCTTAGTGAAAATCGTGCGGGTGTTAATATAGAAATTTACCATAATTTTGTTGTTATTTAGCCTCAAATCAATCCTGATACGGCAAACCTATTATCAAAGACATTCCAGCCTTCAGCAAACCGTCTTTTTAGGGATAATCTAGGACATTACATACAATAGGCGTGTGATTTAGGTAGGGGAATACTTTGGCTGTTATTTTTAGCATGTCGAGCGACCAGGTAGAGGCTCTTTCATTGGTTCAATTGCATGATGAGATTTTTTTACACATATATGTGTGTATATATATCATCATCAGAAGTTAGAGAGTAAATCAAAAGCTGAGAGTTTCGTGTATTGACACTTATCAAACATGAATTTGTCCATTGTGACTCTGTAACTTCTGATGAAATCAATATCTATAAAATAGAAGATGTTTGTGTGTGTACGTGAATGTGGTTTATGCACGTCCACAAATTAGCACGCATGTCACTCCAATTTTAGGAGAAGATTCGGAATGACCCTATGTGCATTTTAGTGAACTTTCTCTCTCAGAGGTACCCGCGTATACCTGTAAAAATCGATAAACTTTTACCAATTTTGAAGTTTGTTGACATGGCGAAGTCAAATCTGTGCGTATGCACTGAAGTAGAGAGAGAGAGAAAGAAATTGTATGTTTGTGAGAGGGAGGGTGAAGGAGATACATTTCTTTGCCAGCGTCTGTGTGGTAAGCAGCAATCAAACAGAAAAAAATACCCTCTCTCTCTCTCTCTCTCTCTCTCTCTCCCTCTCTCTATCTCTCCCTCCCTTACATACACATGCCAGTTATCTCTCTTTCTTTCTTTCTTTCTTTCTCACACACACACACAGCAACATTACACACAAAACACATGTTGCCAAAAAGAAATAGACGCTATCTTT
>NC_069000.1:28543710-28548223 GCF_001194135.2 Octopus bimaculoides | reverse complement strand
TATTACACGTGTATAAGGGATGACCACTAGGTGGACATCCAATATGCTAGAAAGAGGTCATCAACGACTCAACCACAAAGAAAAATAATGTTCTCCGGGTTCCTAACCCATGAGCAAAGAGGGGTTAGATGATGGCGGTGGTGTTTTCAAAGGGATGGCATGTGTAACCTGATCACCTCTGCCGATCAAACTCTCAACCCATGCGCTCCAGTTGCAACACTGATTCTGCCCAAATTTGACGTCATGTTACTTAGTTTGGTTTGAAATAAAGAACTTGATTAGCTTAATAATCCCAACTTAATCCCGGGCAAAGCCGGGCTATACTGCTAGTAACTTCTAAAATACAAAATTTTGTCAAAAACGTTGAGAGTAAACCCTGTTCTATGTGGCATTCTACCAGTATCAGAAGTTTGAAAGTGTTTAGTTTAAAAAAATTAATTAAATAATCTGTACATCTAATTGAATAGATCCAAAATGGATGAAAGTCAAAGTTGACCTCGGCGGAATTTGAATTCAGAACATAAGGACGGACGAAATACTGCTTCTAAAATACAAAATTTTGTCAAAAACGTTACGACTAAACCCTGTTCTATGTGACTCATTGTACCAGCATCAGAAGTTTGAAAGTATTTAGTTTAAAAAAATTAATTAAATAATCTATACGTCAAAGTCAACCTCAGCAAAATTTGAACTCAAAATGTAAAGACAGACGAAATACTGTTAAGCATTTTGCCTAGTGCACTAATCTTTCTGCCAGCTTGCCGACTTAGAATGTAAACATTCATTTTAGAAATATATTCTTTATTCTTATTGCTTAAGCATTATTCCCTTACTTAATGACATTAAATTTCAGAACATTTTACTTCATAACTCTTTTTCTACTCATTTTTATTCAATGCAACTAGCAATTCTGAATTTCTCATGCATTTTTCTATAATTTAAGCATAAGGAAAGTATACTTTTAATTTAAAATTTTTAAATTTATGTTAATTGAAGATGAATATCTGCCTTACTACCCCCCTTGAGGTCACAGATATTTTGATGTAACTTTTTTTCTACTGAACCAAATCTCAAACTATTTATGCCAAAGTATAGCTGAGTAGGTGTCCTCTTTAAAACAATTAACAGTTTGCAATTTAGTTGTGAACTGAATTAGTGGTGAAGCTTGGAAGCTGCTGCAATTGACAAAATGAAGGACTTAAGAATATATTCAACCACTACCATGGTTGAATGATATAGTGTTAGATACTTCTGAAAACAAAGATAAGATGATTGTTGTCTGTTATAGCTTTAATCATATTTCTGCAAAGTTAGTTCTAATCTATGCCTGAGTACTCTTAAAATCACAAATACCAGTGATATACTAAGTATGTGGGGAGGGAATTTGAGCAACTGCAGTTATCTTTCCCTATAAATTCACGGCCTTTTATCTTTTATCTTTTACTTGTTTCAGTCATTAGACTGCGGCCATCCTGAAGCACCACCATGAGAAATTTTAATCAAACTAATAGACCCCAGTGCTTATTTTCTTTTTAAGCTTGGTACTTATTCTATTAGTCCCTTTTGTTGAACAACTAAGTTACAGGGATGTAATCACACCAACACTGGTTGTCAAGCCGTAGCAGGGGACAAACACACACACACACACACATATATATATATACAATAGACTTCTTTCATTTTCCATGTACCAAATCCACTTACAAGACTTTGGTGTGCCTGAGGCTATAGTAGAAGACATTTACCCAATGTGCCACACAGTGGAACCGAACCTGGAATCATTTTACTTCATACTTATATCTGCGCCTTGTACCAGTTAAGAACTTATTTCAATGAGTCTTTGCATTTTTTTCCATATCCTCAGTAATAATATTATCAAATCATTCTTTAGCTGATATTTGCCCTTATATGCAAGCAAAGAAAAAACAAAATTTTTAGTACTTGAATACTGATATTGCAAGTTAGAGGTGTCAACCATCTGGACTAGCTAGGGTCATTGGGTACACTTTGTATATAACCAAACTAAATGCCAGTGAGGAAAAGGTTGTCTTGAAATTGGCTCCAGAACACTAAAGAGCTAGCTGCTTGACACCATACAACCCTGATTAGGTTATACTGATATAAGAGATCTTTTAACTGATTAAGTATTGGTGTTACACACACACACACACACACACACACACACACACACATGATATGCACCTAACTTACACTCATAAAAATGTGTTTGCATATATGTGTGTAGACGCACTGTTATTGCATGAAACATGTACATTCACCACCACTACTTCCTATTGCTTCTATCAACATCAAAAACTCACATACATACACATAAACTCATGCATTTATGTGTGTGCATGTATATGCATCAGTATGTGTGTGTGTGTATACAAATATACATATATATGTGCACACACTTGAATGTACTTGTGGTGATGGTGAAGATAGGGTGAATTTACTTTTTACAGATATTTATGCACACAATCGTATATCTGCATAAATATCTATAAAAAGTAAACTCACCCTATCTTCACCATCACCACAAGTACATGCACACACACACACACACACACACACACACACATGAATGCACAAGCACACAAATTAGCTGTTGGTAAACGCTGCATAGAAATAACTTTACCAGTGTAGCTGTTGTATGTGCGAGCATATTTATTACACATATTGTGTGAGTGTATGTTTGTGTTTATGTTCTCCCCAACCTTTCATCCTCATCCCTGTAGTTTCTTCCTTCTTGTTCTTGTTTCAGTGTTTATATATAGTTATTTTTTAAGATACAGATAAGGTAATAATTGATTTTCAAATGCAGAAACACTGATAGAACAGTAGAGACAGGATAAAATATCCATCCTGTTTCTACTGTTCTATCAGTGTTTTTGCGTTTCAAAATCAATTATTACCTTATCTGTATCTTACAATACATTTCTAAAACAAACATTAGTTTGTTTACATTTATAGTTATTTTTTGTTTTTTTGATTTGTAAATCTATGCCTTAGCACTGTGAAATATCTCAGCTGTGAAGCAACTTGAACAGTAGTATGGTTTGGTATGATTAGTTAAAAGTGGTGTGATTGATAAGGTTGTGGTTATGCATGTGACACAGTATGGTGTTATAGCAGCAACAGTAGTGGTGGTGGTAGCAGCAGTAGTGATGTGATGGTGGTGATAGTAGTGGTGGTGGCAGTATTGGCGGTGGCAGCAGTGGTGGTATTTTGTTGAAATCGGTCATAACTGGGTAAACCAATGACCAAATTCATTCCAGCTATGACTATGCAGGACATTGTTCAGTGTGTCTTTCCTGTCCTTGTTCAAGGTGTGATTTGAGAGAGTTTGGCTGCTACTTTTAGCTGGCTGTGTAATCATATAACAGCTTCTTTATTGGCTGTGAACTTTAGGGAGTGAAGGCACATGGCTTAGTGGTTAGGGTATTTGGCTCATGATCATATGGTTTTAAGTTCAATTCCCAGAGGTGTGTTGTGTCCTTGAGCAAGACACTTTATTCCATGTTGCTCCCATCCACTCAGCTGGCAAAATGAGTTGTACCTGTATTTCAAAGGGCCAGCCTTGTCACATTTTGTGTGATGTTGAATCTCCATGAGAAGTATGTTAAGAGTACACATGTCTGTGGAGTGCTCAGCCACTTGTACGTTAATTTCACGAGCAGGCTGTTCCATTGATCAGAGCAACTGGAACCCTCATCATCATAGCCAATGGAATGCTAGTTATTTTGGATTTTAGGGAAATTTGGTTGCAATTTCTAGCAGGTCATATAACTACATATAAGCTATGGTCAACCATCTTTCAGACACAATATAGTGTAGTTCCAGATGCAATATGTATATTTCCTTTTTAACCCTTTAGCATTCAGTTTATTCTGAATTGGCTGTTATTTCTAACAGGCGATATTCCTGTAGCCTTACTTTTAGACAACGGCTAGTCTCATCTGTCACAACTGCATAAGATGACATACCCACAGTTGTTGGTCATGGTCTCCTCTCATTGAGATTTCATCTCTAAAAAGTAGATCAGCTTTTGAACATTGTCCTGATAGGCCACAGATCTTCTCAATCGTTCTGTACTATAACTGAAAAAATCAAGTAGGGAAATGGAAGTTATTAATCCTTGTAGAACAAAGTCAAGATAATAGATAGGGAACGATACTGGATGATAAAAAAAGACTGCACAGTTTCCATCTACCAAATTCAACTCTTGTATTGCCTAGGACAATATGGGATTGTGCCGTGGGAGTGAACCTTGTTGTATTATGGCTTGTGAAAGGAACTTCTTAACTTTAGAGCTATAGAGATAGATAATAATGAGAAAGTTAATGATGTTGAAGGTGGTAGCGGTGAAGAGTCTGTTGGTGATTGCAGTGGTGGTGGTGGAGGGGGGGGGTGAGTTTGTGCCTGCAAGTGAGAGAGTAATGATAGAGATTTATGTGCATATGTGAGGAAGGGAAACCCATTCAAAGAATAATGTAAAGCTCCAAGGAAA
>NC_069000.1:28542144-28543418 GCF_001194135.2 Octopus bimaculoides | reverse complement strand
TATATATATATATATATATATATATTAATGTAGTTTGCCTTGCAGATTAATCTAGAAATTTTATATTAGAATATTGGGAAGTGGGGTGCTTAGCTAGAGGCTAGCTTGCCCATTGGTTGATTGTTGGTAGTTGTATTGCTGGCCTTGTGTGTCTGTAAGTTACTTATTTATGAGTGTGCGTGCATACATACATACATACAGTGTGTGTGTTATACAATTGGCTTATTCCACCAAACTAGTTGGATATGCTGATAGGAAAAATTTGAAATCAACTCAAATTTTACTATAAATTTTACTCTACCCACAGTACTGAGTCACCCCCAGCAGTAAATGCTGTGCTCTAATTCTTTAACTGGTTTTAAATTATTAATCTTAATTTAACATTTAAATGTATATATATTAAATGTGCATATATATAAGTGCAGGTCTGGATGTGAAGTAAGAGGCTTGCTTTCCAACCACATGGTTCCTGGTTCAGTCCCACTGCGTGGCACCTTGGGCAAGTGTCTTCGACTATAGCCTTGCGCTGACTAAAGGCTTGTGAGTAGATTTGGTAGATAGAAACTGAAAGAAGACCATCATGTGTATCTATGTTTGTTCCCCACCACACTTGACAACTGGTGTTAGTGTGTTTATATCCCAGAAATTTAGCAGTTCAGTAAAACAGAGAGATAGAATAAGTACCAGGTTTAAAAAAACTAAAATCTGAAGTAAAAAATATTCAAGGTAGTGCTCCAGTATGGCTGCAGTCTAATGACCGAAACAAGTAAAAGATAAATGATGCATGCACACATTCACTTATTCATATATGTTTATATATGTATGCGTGTTTTTTACATTTCATCCTCTGTGAAAACTACTGAGCTATAAAAAGTGGCATTGTCGTCAATTTTTTCCCTCTCGATAAATCATCCACTAGGTCCATGATTTTGATCACATATGGAATTGGAAAGCAGGTATAGGTTAGTGACAAGATGAGCAGCCAACTGTAAAAAACAATGCTTCAATAATATACGCTCATGTAACCTATACTAGCTCAGAAAAATGATACACTTACACACTTGTGTGTGTGTATACACGTGTATCATCATCATCATTTAACATCTGTTTTCCATACTGACATGGGTTGGATGGTTTGATAGGAGCTGTACTAGGCTCCATTACCTATTTTTGACATGGTTTATACATTTGGATGCCCTTCCTAATGCTAACCACTGTACAGAGTGTACTGGGTGTTTTTTATGTGACACCATATATATATATATATATATATA
>NC_069000.1:28534302-28541714 GCF_001194135.2 Octopus bimaculoides | reverse complement strand
TCTATATGTATATATGAGGTGGTATCAGAAAGTTCCTGGACTAGTTATGTTTAATAAAAAATAACTTATTTTCCTCAGTTTTAACATCATCTCCTTTGGAATAGTCACTTTGCACAGTAATACACCAGTCCCAGCATTCTTGCCACTTTTGGAATCTGGCCTGGAAGTCGTTTTCCATAAACGGATTGAGGACCTTCTGCAATTCACTCTTGATCTTGACAATAGTGTTAAAACAGCGACCTTTGAGCTGCATTTTCATCTTGGGGAAGATATGGAAATCCACAGGTGCTAAACCTGGCAAATAGGGCAGGTACGGAAGTGATGTCATGTTGTTTTTGGTGAGAAATTCACAAGTAAGGAAAACTTGGTGACAGGGTACATTGTTGTCATAAAGAATCCATGTTTATTCCATTATTTGACAGCTGTTTCATAATCTGTGTTAGTTACACAAGTGACACTACATCATCCGACACACATATATAAACGAATATAAATATGAATGTATATCTGCACCCATCTTATAATAATTTTGTTTGTCATTGCATTACTTAACTCATTGGTAACACTTTTACGTGATTAGAGAAAAAGAAGGAGAGAGAAGCATCTATGACATGAGGTAGAGGGAATGTAACTAACGCTTTCACATGGTTAGTTGAAGGGACAGAGAGGAGAAGGAAAAAGGAGAGAAAAAGCAGATAAGGTGAAGAGTGAGATAGAAAGAGGAAGAGAGAAACGTCCATGATGCGAAGTAGGGGGAACATAATATTTATTACCTGGTTAAAAAAGTTAGTTGAAGGTAGAGGAGGAGAGTTAAAAATATAATTTTAGCAGAGGGGTGATGTTCTGATGGTGAGGTTAAAGAAAGGTAAAGTGAGAGAGAGAGAGAGAGAGAGAGAGAGTGGTGGTGGTGGTGGTGATTGGATAGTAAAAAGTGTATTTTTTTGTAATTAAACTAAGTTTTTTTTATATCACCTATCACTTAACGCATGCACATAAGTGCAATTTCATGAAATATTCAAGCTTATTTATGAGGCAGATTTATGCAATTTAACTAATGGTTGTATCATATGTACAGAATTCTTTTTTCTTTATGGGTAAAATGGAAAAATAATAGTAAATATTTATTTTATGAGTGTTGTATATTAAGTCTATAAAATTGTGCATAGAGTGTACATATAAAGTGCATTAAGTAATCATCATATTCCAATTTCTTTTACTTTTCAATGATTAGCAGATGTGTGACCATCTTTCTATACAGATACAAAACAGGCTACACTTTCAGGTTTTTTGGATAAAGTTTTCAGAAATAACCCAATAGGTTTGCCATTAATAAATATTCACAGGTCCCACTAGTAAGTATAACTATGCTGCAACATAACAAACAGAATACACTTCAAAACATTTCATGGTAGGTTAACAACAGATTCTGTTATAAGTAACAAATAGTTTCATTATATAGTTACAAACTATATAAATGTATTCAGCAGATTTTACATATACTATAATTACTATATATGGAGTGCATTAATGAAGCGATGACTGTAGATAAATACAGATTCAGAAAAGAAATATAACAAAATCAAAAAATGAAAGATAGAATTAGAAAGAATAAGATTTTATTTTCTAAAGGTTCTGTTGACCATTCCTGTATTGAAATAAAGAAAGTATAAGATAAGAAAATAGAGAATACAATAAATAAATGAATAAATTAGCATACAAATAAATAGAATGAAAAGTATGGAGAAAATAAAGAAAAACAAAAATGGATTTAAATATGTAGATAAAAGGCCAGTTTTGTGAAGGACAATGTAATTGTTTAAGTAGAAGTACTTAGCAGGATAGAAAAGTGGCCTAAACTGTTGGAATTTCGCACATACCCGATTCAGAAGGACATGAATGTCATTCCAAGACTATTCATAAGGGTATCATCATACACACACACACACACACCTCATATAAATATTCATAGACACATTCATACATATACCTTCACATATGCACTCACACATACCAGTTCTCAAACAAAATATATCAGAATTGTAATTTCATAAATAGTTAATCATTTTGTTTAAGTGACCAAATCAAACCTAACTCATTATTTGCACGCGCGCACACACACACACGCACACGCACATGTGCACAATGATTCATACCTTATCAAGCTATCCTAACAGTTAGGAAATACTATATTATAGATAAGTTACATATATAAATGGAAACAATAGGCTAAAAGTGAGGAATCAGATATAATGAAATAAAATAAAGTACAGGAAACATAAATCTAGATGTAAACTAAGTGGGCTACGTTTTAGAGTTAACTGGTTGTATTATTAGCACAGTCAAGTTCATGTTAATAGTTTGTTTATTTGTACAATGTGAGGAGGACTAGCAGCGCATTTTTGGACATCATATAACTAATTTATGAGAAAAGATTTACAGGTAATTAGTTCATAGATTAAAGATATACACTAACCATATCATTACTATCTAATGTTGATATATCAGTCAAATTCAACCCAGTGCAGACTGGGATTACATAAACTAAGCAAGGTAAAAATACAAAAACTTAGAAAATTAGAAGTTATACTAATTGGAGGGAGCAGGCTTACAGAGGTTGACAAGTAATAGAAATATTAATTGTGCAATTAGCTTAAAGCTTGTACATTAATTTTTAGCATCATGTGGGAAGGACATAGGGTACATGTGTGGACAAAATATTATTATATCAACTTGTTGGTTTATGAGATTTTACACTTAATTATTTCATAAGTCTTAGATATACACAAATTACATATATCATTACTAGCTTTCTACAGTTGGACTTTACATATAATACAAGCAGTTTCATACTCTTATCTCTTTAACTGCAGGTATGGTTATAATAGCCTCAATAGATGTATAGACATTTCCATGTGCACTTATGGAACATTTGTAAACAACTTTCTTACTCAGGCAATATCCATCAAATGGCCACAGGGTTTTATTTCTAAAATTACAGAGTTCATTTACTTGATTGGATGGTTGCTGTTTACTATTGTTCTAAGATGTGGATTATTATCCTGATTATTTGTTAATTCCGGGGGTTATATAAATAGAGGATAGACTGTTTAGTTTTTTTATTATCAACTCTAGCTATATTTTGTTGTTGGCACTCCGTCGCTTACGACGTCGAGGGTTCCAGTTGACCCAATCAACGGAACAGCCTGCTTGTGAAATTAACGTGCAAGTGGCCGAGCACTCCACAGACACCTGTACCCTTAACGGAGTTCTCGGGGATATTCAGCGTGACATAGTGCGACAAGGCTGACCCTTTGAAATACAGGTACAACAGAAACAGGAAGTAAGAGTGAGAGAAAGTTGTGGTGAAAAAGTACAGCAGGGTTCGCCACCATCCCCTGCCAGGGCCCCGTGGAGCTTTATAAACACTCACAACGCCCAGTCTGGGAATCGAAACTGCAATCCTATGACCATGAGTCCGCTGCCCTAACCACTGGGCCATTGCGCCTCCACTCTAGCTATATACAGGGCAACATTAGGTGTTGTTGAGTTGGCTAGCTTCACAGAGTGTCTGTTAAATATCTTGAATATCTTCTAGTATGGACTAAATGCAGAGAAATGCTTGTCCCAAGCTTTGAAAACTTTTTGTAGTTAAGCTGGTTGCTAAACTTAAACTAAATGGTGGATTAAACCAGACCACAGGGATTTGGCTGTTATTCCTGGTAGGTTGAACAATTACATAGAAGCTTCTTCTTATTTCCTTCAGACAAAACTATATTACTGCCAGAATGCTTTCTTTCTAAGTTCATTTTTCTGGATATTCTTTCTGGCCCTTCTTGGCACTAGCCCTGTCCTCTTTTCCAAGTAAGGGGTCTCTTATTCCACACAAATTCAAAGGCATCAGGTGAATGGGTTAATTATCAACAGGGAATTGAGAACATTGTCAAATGTTGCAACTTCTGTATTAATGGTCAGGGATATCAAGCATGTGCACCCCCAACACTCTTACACACATTCTTTTTTTAGTTTCTGTTTACCATATTTATAGATACAGACAGTGAGTAATTAAGAAAAATGATAATCATCATGAGAATAAGACATACAATGAAGTAAAACTTTAAGTGTGTCAGTACCCAGGTATAATTACTTCCATACCCACACTTTCAGCCCTTTCTATACATATGCACACACACACATGCACACTCAGTCCTTTGTACACACACACTCACTCATATAGGCAGTTAAGTAGATGTTATTAAACTGTCCATTTTTGGTCTCTGTCATTTTTTTTATATGCAACATACACTGAGGATTTCCTGAGGTAGATTCAGCAACAATTGTGTAATTACTGTGGATGACACCAGATAGCCATTGACAGTGAACATGCTTTATTGGCATACTACCAGGATCATACCCAACACTTAAATATTAACTTTTATAAATGTAAGATTGGAGCCTGGTGTAGCCATCCTGTTCACCAGTCCTCAGTCAAATCGTCCAACCCATGCTAGCATGGAAAGCGGACGTTAAACGATGATGATGATGATGATGATGATATATATATATATATATATATATACACACATATAATGTAGTGGTCCATGATAAAGGATTTTGAAAATGCTTAGATTTCCACCAAAATGGAGTACCCCAACACTACCATATTAATGTAAAAGCCTACCTTGATGAGATTTTACCAAATAGATGCATTGGATAGAGAGTTTCAGTAGAATATCTTCTGTATTCACCAGATTTCATACCACTAGACTCTTATGGAGATACTTAAAAGAAAGTTTACAATACAAAACTGGCAGCAGTTGACAAATTGTGAGCAGCCATTGAACAAGAATATGTACCGATACTGAATGGAATGTTTCTTGATGTTAGCAAATCCATTGCTTCACATCAGTTGTGCCTGGACCAGAACAGGTATCAGTTTGAAAACAGGTGTTCATTTTAAATTCTGTTTGTAGATTGTATTAAATTTTGAAAATGCAATGTACTTTAATAAAGACTGATTTATATTCATTCAATGTGTGTGTATCCTTTTTGGAACACCCCGTGTGTGTAGGTAGGGAGGTTGATAGATAGATAGATACATGTATACTTGTGTGTGTAAATATATATATATATATATATATATATATATATATATATATATATATATATATATATATATATATATATATATACTGTGAGTGTGTTTGCACACATGCACATATAATACAGTGTCTTGTTTCCATGACCTCGCATTGTACAGTTTCCTGTATAATGTATATAATATTTTCTTTTTCCTCTCTCTCTCTCTCTCTCTCTCTCTCTCTCTCTTGCTTGCCTGCCTTCACCCTCTCTCCTTCTTTTTCACTCTGAATCACTCATTTCTTTCTGTCTCTTTCTCTCTCTCCTCCAGCACACTCACATTCACTCTCTCCCACACATTTTCTCAGAATCATTGTGTGTGTGCGTGTGTGTAGACTCTGTTGGTAGAAGTTCTTAAACCCTGAAATGTTTGAAAGCATTTTGGAAAAAGTTTTTCCTCTTTCTATTCAACTGGTGGTGCAGAAGAATGAATATTCCTCCATATTACTCCCATTTTGTATTTCATTTATTTATATTGTGTGTGTGTGTGTGCATACACATGTACACATATATATATATAATTTCATTGCTTTGTTTATGAAGAAATCACTTAATTTCTCTGAAACTCAAGTCAAAGCAGTGTTCTGAAAATAACAATTGGAAAAGTCATCCAGTGCACTTGTATATTGAGGCTGTTCTGTGGTTATTCAAAAGTCTGGGTAAGGGGGATGTTGTGTTAGTGGTGGAATGGTTAGTAGTGGAGTGTTGGGGGTTTACAGATTAGTTTCTAATTGGAACAGAAATACCAACCTTGTACTAACTAATGTCTTGCTCTACTCCAGGATTTTTTTTCTTTTGCATCCCTCCTCCTGGCTTGGTATCTTCATAGAAGAAAGACCCTTTAGGAGAATAAATTGAATGAACTAATGTGTTGTGTCTATCTGTTTTCATGGAGTGTCATAAGTAAGGTTTAGTATATGTTTTGAACTTTGGAAAATTCTGATAAAATCATGTTTTCATTTTCCTTTGGCCAGTTAACATATATTCTTATGAGATTTCAAATGCTTAGAATTTCACTCATGAAGGATTATATAGAACTCACCTATGAAGTGTTATAAATCTATATTGCATCACGTATCTATTTTCTAAGTCAACTGTATCAAAAAATGATGTCTGACAAGATGACCAAACAACGATGATAATAATAATAATAATTCTATTTCATTTTATTGTCTATATTACTTATATTCTATTTATTGTATATCTATAATGTGGTGAGGATGCATAGCCTAGTGGTTAGGATGTTGCACTCACAATCACGAGATCATTGCTTCAATTCCTAGACCAGGTGGTGTGTTGTGTTCTTGAGCAAAACACTTCACTCATTGCTCTGCAATCACTTCATCACCTGATGAACACCATGCACCTTTTCAAGCAATGTCGATTTGATGGAGGAAGTGAGTTAGTGTACAGCATATACATCTGATCACTATAAGCAAATCATTTGCGCAGGTCATTCAGCAAAAAGCAGAACACTAATATGTTCTCTTTGACAGGTGAACCATCATATATGGGGTATAGAATGAAAAAATGTTCATTTATTGAAATGATCATAACATCAATTTGAATTTATCTTTTCCTCATTTTAATTAAATTTATACATTCTGAATCATATTTTATGCCTATTGGACTACACCTTGGATTTGCAAGGTGCCCCCATTTATAATCCATTGGAGTTTACCTGATGTTTTATTCAATTAACTGAATACTATGCTAACAGTGTTCTTACATGAAACACTAATAAGATGATGTCCTGGATTGTCCTCAGGTTATATATATAAGCTATGGACACATGCCACTGGAATGTTAAAAGCACCATTCATGCGTAATCGTTGCCTGGACAACTGACTGGCTCCCGTGCCGGTGGCACGTAAAAAAAGCACCTTTCGAGCATGGTTGTTGCCAGTGCCACTGGACTAGCTCCTGTGCAGGTGGCACATAAAAAGCACCATTTGAGCGTGGCCGATGCCAGTACCGCATGACTGGCACGTAAAAGTACCCACTACACTTTCGGAGTGGTTGGCATTAGGAAGGGCATCCAGCTGTAGAAACTTTGCCAGGCCTCAGTCAAACCATCCAGCCCATGGAAAGCAGACGTTAAAGGATGATGATGATGATATATATATATATATATATATATATATCAATCATCATTTAATGGGATATTGATGCCAAACTGTTTGAATAAATGAATTGTCAGAATTAGGGTGGGAAGAAACCCACCATCAAAAGATCCAGAGTGGATAATAGCAGCAATTTTGTTTTTCGGAGATAAG
>NC_069000.1:28513471-28534096 GCF_001194135.2 Octopus bimaculoides | reverse complement strand
AAAGTGTTATGAATGTGGTGAAACAGAGCACTTGAGAAAGAAATGCCCTAGAGCAGCAGTGGAAATTGTAAAGGAGAGTATTCAGGAGAATATAATGGTGGAGAAACAGCAGAAACAGATAAGAGAACAAAACGGGAATTTTGCAGAGGTGAAAGCAAGAAAAAGAGAGAGAAGGAAGTCACCAAAGATAGTGGAACTGAAGAAGTACAAAGCAATGGAAGAGGCTATCCAACCTATGATGAGAAACGGGGAAGATTCACCAGTAGAATCACCAGTAAAGGAGTTACAAGTACAAAAACATTCAGACACTCAAACACACAGACATACAAACGCACAGAAATATAGACAAAGAGATACAAGATATCTTAGAATCACAGAAACCTAAAAAGATAGACACACAGACGAAACACGCAGAATTACAGTGAAACAAACACACAAATGCACAAACATACAGACACACAGATACAATCCACTGGGGCTGGAAGTAGATGTTGAACCTCGCGCCTCGGTGGTGAATTATGTGGAAGAAAAGGAGAAGATGAAGTGTAAGTCGTGATTTATTTTAAAGACTGTGAAAGACTGAGAAAAACATTTGGTTTAATTTTTTGTTTTAAAAAAAAAAAGGAAAATAAGTAAATCCTGTAACTATTGAATGAACAGTCGTTAAAATATTTTCTTTAAAATGTAAGGTAGAAAAGAAAAGGGAAGTTGCAGTTTTGCCTAGGAGCGGGGCTGGAAATTGTTAATTAAAATGTACGGTTAAAAAAGAAAACAAGGAGATCGCAGTTTCATCTCAGAGCGGGACCAAGACGGCAGTCTCATTTTCATTGTAATTTAATTCATTTTACATTCATCCTTTCATGTGTCTTTGGTTCCCGCATGTCTGTGTATGTCCCAGCTGTGTTTAGGCCTTGTGCCTGTAGTAAAGAATTCAGCTAGCATGCCATGCCTTTTTATTCTGCGATCCATCGATATCTTCATTTTTGCTACCCTATGTTATGTGAGTTCATTTCTGTCTGTTCCTTGTTTATTTGTGTTATTGTGAAAAATCTTGACTGGATGTGAACTGTTGTCTTTTGACAAACAGTAACTTTCGCCCTTTGGGGTGGAAAATTTCTGTTCTCTATTCGAAAATTTATTGTGAAAATGTTTGTTTTTTTTTAAACCCATTACAGGTAATTTATTCTGAAAATTTTTGTGTTATTTTGACAAGTTTGTGGTAAATTCGTTATGGAATTTAACATCTCTTCTAAGAAGGATTTTCCTGAGATGGGAAAAGGAAATCTGACTGTTAATAATGAGGATACCAGGAAGAAACAAAGTTTTTCAGCTGTGGTGGGTGGCAACATGACTGAGCTTGAAGTCACCATGGAACAACTTTTTAAGTTCAGGAATCTGATAAAAAAAAGGGGAGCGGATACAAAGTTGTTGCTGCCCCCAGAGACAGCACAGGTCATTAATGCCAAAACAGTTATATACAAGATATATAACATCAAAGAGAAAAGAATAATGGATGTTAAAAATGAAACAGTAGAGAAATGTATGGTGCCAGTATGGCATAAAGTTCACTATATTAGTCGAGGGGTGAGAAGTGCTATTATCGAGGCACAGTTCGAGTTGGCTAGCGAAGCAAAGGAAGTGTCAACACAAACGTTAAAGAATGACAAGATAATGCTGCTACCCACTTACTTGGGTTGCAGGATCATAAAAATAACAGTTGATGAAATCCCAGTAGAGTATGAGATAATGTGGGTAGCAGCTGCAGTCATGTACGATGTAGAAGAGATTTTGGTTTTGCAAATGAAGAAAAAGGAGGCAGTGAACTGGTGAGGACAATCATTAGAAATGGTCATTCAAGTAGCCAATGTGACCCTCAAAAATTTGCCCAGTAGGGTGTTTGTAGGTAAGGGGCTATTCATGCGGGTAGCAGTGGAAAGACGTAGGCCCAGATGCTTCAGATGTGGAGAGAAGGGCTATGTCCATTCCAATTGGTCCCTCCCCAAAAAGCCACGAATGAGAAAACAGAAAAGACCACTACAAAGGGAGAAAAAAAACAAAGAAGAAAGCACAAAAAGAAAGACAAAGTGGAAATCAAAGAAGACACAGTTAGATAATGAAAACGAAGAAATGGACTTCACTACAATCACTCACAAAAAGAAAAAAACACGTTCCCGACTCCCCTCCAAAACAAAAAAAGCAACAACAGCAAACACACAGAACCAAACTCCCCAATCCAACCCCATAGTAAAACCATTTGCCAAACCTCTCCCTAAAATACAAGAAAATATTGCAATGTTTAGTGAGAAAAACAAACCATTAGCAACAGTCATCAAGCACCATCACAGGACGAGAGTGTATAAGTAAATCAAAGACACAAAAAGAGGTGAGATTTGCAAAAATGGATGGGAAACTTTTTTCGCTATTCAGAAGATATAAGATATAAGATATAATCTCGCTATTCAGAAGATATAAGAGATGTCAGCTCTGAGGTGAAGCTAATTGTAAGCCCGGCCGCCACACCTAGAAAAAGCCCAGCAGCTACACCAAGTAAAGAGAAGGATGGGGAAGAAGACAGATTTGTGCAGCCCCTCCCCAAACTCAAACTATAAGTACTCCTTTTCAAAATTTTTGTACCATGTCGATTAAGTTAGGGTGCATGAATGTGCGTGGTCTGGGGTTGAAATGGAAACAAGCTTGTTTCCTGCACGACCTCAGATCACATGATATAGATGTATGCATCGTAACTGAGTCCAAGATGAGTGGACCACAAGCGTTCTCGCCTCTCTTGAATGACTATGAGAAATTTATTTCTAGCTGACAAGGAGGGGGGGCGTGGCGGTCTTATTCAGGAAGAACTTGTACATACAGGTAAGTACAGTTTTTCTGGACCAAGAAGGTAGGCTCGTTGTCCTAGATGTGACCCATGTGAGTAAACAGTCCTTCAGGTTGGTAGCTGTCTACGCTCCTAAGGAGGGTAGGCAGTCGGGTTTTTATCAAGACCAGGAGCACTTTCTAATGATGTCAAAAACAATAGTTCTGTTAGGCAATTTTAACACTATCCTCGATGCATGGGTGGATAGTGTTGGTTTGACTGATAGGAAGGGAAACCCTGGCCTCAAGGGTCTATTAGACAGCTATAATCTAGTAGACCGGTACAGACTTGATAAGCCGTTCGTTCCACAGTGGACATGGAGTTATAACGACAGCTCATGCAGATCTTATTTAGATAGAGTATTCGTAAGAGATAGAGATAGGGATACTTTTAGTACTCCACAATTTTGTATTGCACCTTACACGATCACAAATTTGTGATGTGTGCAGTACACATAGATAAATGTCACAGACAGGGACCTGGATACTGGAAGATGAACAAGTCTATTTTGACTTCTAAAGCCTTCCGTGCCCAGATTAAGGAGTTAGTACAAAGGGCACTATGTGGTGCCAACATTAATAATAGATGGTGACATGCCCTCAAGAGAGCCATCCGTTTAGAGTCTATTAGATTTAGCAATCAGCTAAGTTTAGATAGATCTAGAATAGAGGGTAACTTAGTTAAGAACCTAGATGAGGCCTTTGAATCTGGCTCTGCATCTAGAATGCAGGCAGCAAAAACAATCTTGTACTGTCACCTCAACGCTAAACATGAAGTCTGCAGAGTTAGAGCTAAGCTACATGCAGTGGGACGAGAAGGTATTAACATTGCCGGATGGCCACGTCGTGTGGAGAGTCAGAGAGGTAAAAATGCCTCTATAAAGTCTTTAATAGACAAACGGGTGCAATATCTATGGACAGGATGAGATGCAAAAGGCTTTTCATCGACATTTTGCACAGTTGTTTGGGCAGGGCGACACTCTAGAATGTGGAAAGTCCCTAAAGGAATTCATCGCCAGCGGGACGCAACTCTCGGCATGGGAGACAAGGTACTGTGAAGGGCCAGTTACAGCTGCGGAGGTCAAAGAGGCGTTGCCCGAGTGCACCAGGGAAAAGTCTACCCTATGAGTTTTGTCATAGCACGCCGGACTTGTTCTGGGACCTGCTGGCCAGCGTCTACACAAACTGACAACAAAATGGGATGATTCCCTGCTCTGTGAGTCAGGAAGTACTGACGTTGATCCAAAAGGACCCAAGCAAGGGGTATATTATAAATAATTACAGGCCCATAACTCTACACAATGTAGAGTTAAAGATTTTGGCCAAGGTGTTAGCTAAAAGGTTGACGTGTGTTGTGGAGAAACTGGTAGGGAAGGCACAGACATGCACCATCCCAGCAGGTCGATCCAAGACAATCTTCACCTCATCCACGACATCTTAGACAGGTTGGGTAAATTAACCAGCAAAGGTGGGGCACTGGCCCATTTAGACGAAAGTAAAGCATTTGATAGGGTAGACCACCAATACCTGGTGGTAGTCCTCAAAGCAGCTGGGCTGGGCCTGACTTCTGTGGTTTAATCTCTGCCATGTATAACGGCATCAAATCCACAGTCCAAATAAACAGCTACCTGTCGGAGCCGTTTTCAATCAAGTTTTCAGTTCATCAAAGGTGTCCCCTGTCTCCACTTCTGTATGTGTTGGCTCTTGAGCCATTACTGCAGAAGTTGGAGAATTTGGGGGACACCCCCAATGAAATTGGTTGCAGTAAGTCGGTCTCTGCTTACGCAGATGACGTTACCATCATCATGTCCAATGAGGCTCAGCTCCCCGTGTAGAAGAGGCTATCAGAGGATACGAGGCAGTGGCAGGGGCAAAGTTAACAAGGACAAGTCCATCGGCTTGTGCCTCGGCACCTGGAGGAGCAAGTCAATATCGTCCAGTGTCATGGGTCACTGGACAGATGGTCCTGTTAAGTTGCTTGGAGTTTGGTTTGGAATGGACAGAAAAGAATTGGAGCGACGTGGCAGACAGAGTGGAGGCCCTGGTCTGGAAGGTCTCTGTACCACCTCCCCCTTCCTTTCAGGTGGTACAAGTGTTTATTGCATCTGTCATCACCTACCACCTGACCATTGTCCGTTGCCCTTTCTCATGGCTGAACAAATTGGAGCGACTCATCTTCCATGTATTGTGGAAGGGAGGAAAGCCACTTGTGAGGCGCTCTGCTGTTGATGATGCGTAGACATGCATTGAGGCTGAGGCATCTCTGACACTACCTGGAAGGTGATAAGGTGTGGAATCCGCTGGCAAAGGAATTCTTTCCACGACTAGCTTCCTTGGAGAAATTTAAACCATGTTTCATAAAAAGACATAATCTGACCGAATAGTAAAAGGAGTGCTGACAGGCACTCATGCTTATCCACAAGGTGGGCAAAGCTGGCAGTGAGAATACCACTTTGGTTTTGTATAGAGAGCTGGTAGAGCATAAAAACGATGATGCCCTAGGAGGGGCTCTGGGGTTTGATGAGAACCAGCTTACCAACCTGTTCCAAAAAACTTTCAGGTTAGGGTATTTGGATAATTACCAAAAATCCCTGACCTGGCAGTGCTACAGGAACGTTTTACCTGTTTGAGATAAGTTATCCAGGCATGGAATGTCAGTGCCAACAACATGTCCAAGATGTGGGCTGGACGATGAAACCGTCCAGCATGCTTTTGTACATTGTCGGGGGCTGTCAGGCTTGATGATTTATGTTGAACACGTGTTGTCACATCTGGGAGGAGTACAGCTATTAGCTGAATCTATAATAAAGATTGTACCACCAACTGGACTCTTGAAGGAAGGTGAGGTATGTTTTTTTCTGCACAGTTGCTGTGCTGAAAGAATGTGTGAAAGACTAGAATGCAAGGACTCATGATGGGATCCTTCATCTCTGGCCCTGGTTTGCTACAATACTTCAGATATCACCTGAAGATAGGGCTGGAGAAGAGAATCTTGTTGCGAAGTGTGTTTGAGGAAAGATGGAAGGCTGTGTTAAGAAAGGTGGGTACTAGTAACCCTACTTAATCTGCATTGGGAGAAAAAAAGGAAGGAAAGGTGTAGCGGCTGGGCCTTTTAGGCAACCGGGCATAATCCCCTTCCCAAAAGGGAAAAAAAAAGACTATATAATATAAAATTCATCTTTTCATAAAAATTTTTAACTAAGGTTCATTCGAACTCGCATTAACTTCATTTGTATGTATTGTCCTGTGCTGTATCATCTATATGTGACATTATTGTATTAATAAAAAATTCAGCTAGCAAGCCATGCTACTCCAGACTGATGACGAGCAATGACTCAGAAACTAGTCTCTGGATGCTGGCTTTGCTGGGTGAAGGTGCTTATCTCCCCCTTTGTAAACATAAGGACACAAGAAATGTGTCAAGGCCGACAGGAAGCAGTGCTTCTTAGGGCTCAATAGCAGTAGTATTCTTCCCTTTCATGGGACTGTCACATTAAGTTGACATCATACCACCACTTGATCTGGCAATGTTTCTACAGCTGGATGCCCTTCCTAACGCCAACCACTCTGAGAGTGTAGTGGATGCTTTTTACATGCCACCAGCATGGGAGCCAGTTAGGTGGCACTGGCATTGGCCATGTTCAGATGGTGCTTTTTATGTTCCACCAGCACAGGGAGCCAGTCAGGTGACACTGGCAATGACCCACACATGAATGATGCTTATTGCATGCCACCAGCACGAGAGCCAGTCAGACAGCACTGGCATTGGTCACAACTACAATTTCCATTTGACTGATTTTTTTTTTTTTTTTTTTTGTAGAAACTGCCAGTCATTTATTGAGTGCGAATTTGATTGCAGTATTTAGTTGTTCAAGTGACAATGTTTATCTACCCCCTACCTCACTAGTTCAAAATGCTTTCCTCCACCTCCACCTCCTCCTCCTCATCCTCATCATCATCAAGATCATGGTTATCATTGTTGTCATCACACTAAAACTGTGCCTCTGTCGATGTTGTCAGGCAGATGTTGTTAGCAATGGTTGAGTTTTTTTATGATATAATTCCTATCTGAAGTCAAACCCCGAGCTGCCTCATGGGACCAAACAGATCCCCACTGACCCCACTGCTTTCTCTCACACCTTCTCTTTTTCTCCCCATCCTCTCTCTACCATCCCTTCTCTCTCTCTCTCTCTCTCTCAAGAAGGAAGCAAGATATCTGAAATAAATATAAAATGTCAAGAACAAAAGATAAATAATATTGTTTATTTGTTTATACAGCAGGAGTTTATTTGCATGATTATATAACAAATATATCTGGTACCCAACTTAATAGGTTCTATGTTACTTTAGAATGAAAGATTCCCTCTCTCCCTCTCCCCTTCCTTTTTCACTATTCCCCCCATTTCCATCATATACCCTCCTTTTCCCTTGCTTCCCCCTCCCTCTGCAGCTCTGCCACCACCCCCTAACATGTGTGATAAAGAAATATACACACAAAAGAACTTCAGATAAACCTCCAAAACATTTTAAGTTAACTTGTAAAACAAGGAATTTCATTACATGACTATGCAAAAAAAAAACATATTGCAACACATACACACTCTCTTTCTCTTCCTCTCTCCCTCCCTCCCTCATTCTCTCTCCCTCCCTCCCTCGTTCTCTCTCTCTCCCTCCCTCCCCCTCTCTCACACACACACATGCATATATAATGCATTGTTGTAGAATATAAGTACCAGTTGAACACTGGAGTCAATGTAATTGATTTAACCTCTCCCCCAAAATTGCTGGCATTGTGCTAAAATTTTAAACCTATAATGGTAGTGGCCATGATGATCATGGCAGTTTTAATAAACAGTAAGAGGGACAGCTTTTATAATATCACTTTGAACTGCTAAGTGCTGAAGAATCTGGTTTCACAATCCAAAATGTGAAACTAATAGTTACAGTTCAAAAATCTTCAGCTTTTGATAAAATATTCACACTCTTTTCTAATTACTTCTATCTGTAAACACAAATATTCAGCAGTCTGTTTACACATATATACACAAATGAACATATATGTGCCATGCCAGCATGGAAAATAGACTTTAATGGTGATGATGATGACGATGGTGACCACCTTCCAGCTGTAATCAGAAGCCTGTGCAAGTATCAGTAGAATCGCCAGACTATTGTTAGATGGAGAGATTTGTAAGAGAGATGCACCCTGTTACAATGAAGTTCTGGCAAAGAGCGGTTTTACTAATAAACTTAGATCCCCCACCTGTACTCCCAAACCATAAGAGAATTACAAAATGAAAGGTTATTTGGTATAATCCTCCATTCAACCAAAGTGTTTCTATCATTCTAGCCAAGAGCTTTCTAAAACTAGGAAACATTTCTCTAGATCTCATAGATACCATAAATTTTTTAATTCCCCAAATGTTATGGTCCATTATTTATGTTTTGACTATATTGCTTCCAATTTTACATGCTATAACAGAAGCAAATTCCATCTCACACTCCCACATGCAACAGTCAAATTCCTACCAACTGTTTACTGGATGGATCCTGCCTCTTGATAGCCACGACCACAGCACCTCAACACGCAACATCATTTGGAGTATACTCAGCAGGACCCCACCATTCTTACCTGGTGCTCTCAGTTTCCAACTCTGGCTCCAAGAAAAGTTGCACATACTCCAACAGCCTTCCGTATATCATCAATGGAAAGGTTAACTTTTTATTATTGTTGCTGTAGAAGATACCCACTTTTAATGCGTTTCAAACCATTGACCCCAATAATCCTGACATACCTCTCTAGACCAGGTTATACTATGCTTGTTGTTCATATAGATATCACTACCCACTGTTCCTGAATTTTAATGGCCCAGCAGACATGCTACCCCAAGTCCCATACATTGATGACTGTGGCATTCATCTGTTGTTGCTAAGATATCACTACATCTATATTACCAAAACTGACCATCTGACTTTAAACTCTTGGATGCTGCTCCTTATCATTCCATACTTCAAGCAGTGGTGTCACTGATGCATCAAATTCCATGCTAAGTTATCCACAATATGACCTAAACTGACCAATGAGGGTTAAGTTCTTGTAAGAAAGAAGCCATCTTGTTTTGTCTCCATATGTTGTAGGAACTGTTGTCATGTTCATAAAACTTTAAATAACATGAGATGCTAAGTCAACAAATAAATTCAATAAATACTTGCATTCATTTATTCTCTCATTCATGTATTTTTATTATTTATTATATATACAAAGAAAGAGAGAGATACATATAAGGGTACAAAAGATATTTGAGGATATATTTGGTTATTTAATAAACAACTCTAATGTAGCAAAAAAAGACAGTTGAATTAAAATTTGTGTACATGTACACATGTTATCCATAAGCTTTCTTGTAGAATCCACCTTTAGTGTTGATCACTACTTCAATGCGAGATTGGAATTATTGACAAGCTTGCACTAGTTGAATGATATGTTATACTGTTGGTTTACATTTAGATGGTTTTAAGTATATTTTCATGTTTTAAGTAAGTTAGTGAATATTTTTATTACAATTCAGGTGTATTAATCAAATCCTTTTAGCTGAAATGATTGAAGCCTGATAGTTAAAGTAATATATTATTCCACAAGTTAACATTCAGTTGGTCTATGTTCTTTAATTAATCTATGTTTGAATTTCTAGGCTGGTTATTCCTCAGGTTATTATTTTGTCCAACCCTTGGATATCTATTCTGAAGATGGAAGAGACTGCCACTAAAATACTAGTTGCAGATTGTTTGCAGGAAATTGCATTAGCTGCACATCTGTTCTGGAAGCAGCTATAAGGGAAAAACCTGTGCACCTTCCTTCAGTTTCGGATTTTATCTATAATGATCTCCTTAACCTACTATCAGATATCAATAAATATGAACTTACCTTATAACGATTCTGGGAACATACTAGCATATATCACAACCATTGTGAACATTCCGCAACCTATCTTTTATTGATTTTTAAAAAAATTTTTAAGCATTCTTTTCTACACTCAAGATGTATAAATATATAAATATATGTCATAATCTAACCAGATACCAGTTATTTGCCTATTTATGTCTTTATTCTATTATATATACATATTTGTATGTGTGTGTGTGTGTATATATATATATTGGCATATGTAAGGACCCTTGGCATGTGTAAGGACTTTCGAGCGAGATCGTTGCCAGTGCTGCTGGACTGGCTCTTGTGCGGGTGGCATGTAAAATACACCATTTTGAGCATGGCCGTTGCCAGTACCACCTGACTGGCCTTCGTGCCGGTGGCACTTAAAAGCACCCACTACACTCTCGGAGTGGTTGGCGTTAGGAAGGGCATCCAGCTGTAGAAACTCTGCCAAATCAGATTGGAGCCTGGTGTAGCCATCTGGTTCACCAGTCCTCAGTCAAATCGTCCAACGCATGCTAGCATGGAAAGCGGACGTTAAACGATGATGATGATGATGCATATGTGTATGTACATGTACATTATGCACACACCCTATACATATATATGAATGTATAAACAAATACATCTACGTGTGTATATCTCCAGTGAACCTGTTTGTAGCCTGTGGCACTTTTTAAGCAATCATCAAGCTACTTTCTTTATCTGTGCATGTGTGTATACATACTTAATAGCTATTATCTAAGCATGAATAGTTGGCAGGGTATTTGTGATGGTATTGGTGGTTTGATGGGGGGGGGGCTGTTGTAGGCTGGAACAGCTTATGACATGAATCTGTGATATCAAAAAGTTAATGTGTTATTTAAACGCAAACAACTCTCATTCCTAGGCCAATAACCACCCACCGCAGTCTAGTTTTTTTGCTTTTGTGGAAATAAAGGTGAAGTTGTTAGTTTGTGGTGGTGCTGGGTAAGAATTTTGTGTTTCTCTATCAAAACTTTCTCTTTCTTATTTTAAAGTTTTTCTTTTCATTCTCTCTCTTTCAATTTCCCTCTTTCTTTCTCTTCTCTCTCTTCTCTCTCTCTCTCCCCTTTACAGCTCTCTTCTATTCAATCTCCACAATCCACCATTTCCACATCTTCCATCCTAACCCTTTCTCTTCTTCCTCTATTATATCCACTTCTAACCTCTTCTTACTGTTTCCTTTCTCCCACTCATACTCTCACTATCTGAAAGCCATATCTGATAAGGAGACATGGTTTTGTAACAAAGCCACAATTTGGCTTTTGATGGACTGGAATGGTTGTGTACTATTTGATTTCAGCAGCTCTATGCTACTTCTCACCTGCACTTTGCTCAACTGTTTGGAGCAAGTGATGAATGAAAGGTAACAGTAGATTTTAGCTTGCCATGGCTCTCACTGAACAACATAAAACACGGTGAACAGTGGCTAAAATACAGTTGGCAATAAGTTTTTGCAAGGAGCAAATTTTCTGTCTTGTATGGTTTACACTACAAACTTTATGCATGTATGCTAGACTTGTTGGCCCATCTTTTATGCCAAGATAAAACATGTACATGTACATCTACTCAGTTAAGATCAGAAGCTATGAAAGTATTATTATCATGTTTTATTTACCAAATGAAATTTTCTTTGGAGTACTTGTAAAAAGAACTATAATTGCCTAAGTAAGGTCTGTGAAATTTGTTCTATTTGGTCTTTGCTATTGAATTGATAATCACATGTAAGCTGTTCCTAATAAGGCTATTTTTTTTTATACGGTGTGTAGTGTTTTAAGTTCTGATATGGCTTGTATGTTTTTGTTCATATTTTTTAATCGTACTTTATGTTCCAACTTTCAAGGTTTTGATGTCTATCAGCATGCATTTTTTTTTTCTCTGTTCCTTGATTATTATGTCTGGATGGTTTATCTTGATTTCTTTTATCGGTTTGGACAGACATATCCTAGATGATTGTGGCCAAGTCATTATCTTGTACTGTGTTTGGTGCATGTTTTCATATTGAAGTATTGGCAAATTGCCCAGTGGTATATACATCCCACTTGATTATGCCTGGATATATATTCAGATTTGGTAAGGACTGGGAAGCTAGAGATAATGTAACCAACCATCTCATTGTGCTGAATGCACATTGTGAATTTCGTCCATTTTCATTGTTTTGTTCTTATTATTGTATGCTTGTACAGCTAGAATCAAGTCATCCTGGTTTTGCTTATAGTCCAGTTCCTTTTCATGTCCGGTTACCCCTTTCTTATGTGGGTGGGGATAGAGATATTCTGTCTATATCTGCTGTAGGGTGATGACTTCAGTATGCTGTCAGTAGTTTCTTCTGCTTTTTTGTGGCTTAATTTTCCAACTCAGCTTCCAGTATATAACATTCCATTCAACTCTGTATGTTCTGAGTTCATATTCTGCTGAGGTCAATTTTGTCTTTCATCCCTTTTGGGTCAACATATTTAAATAAGTTCCATCTGAGAAGTGGGCTCAATGTAATTGACTATTCCCTCCTTAGAATTGCAGGCCTTGTGCCAAAATTTGGGGGAAAATTACTATTATTATTAGTAGTAGTCGTAGTAGTTGTAGTAGCAGTAGCAGCAGCAGCAGCAGCAAGTAGCAGTAGTAGTAGAGTGGTGGCTTTGTTAAATCACTGCAGTATTTATTACAGTCCTTTATGTTGTAAGTTCAGATTCCTTTGAGGTCAACATTTTCTTTAAAAATTCATTGCAAACAGAAACACACACACACACAAATTAAACAAATAGATTTTAAATAAAATGAAATTATCTGTCAACCAATGAAAATGTTGGAATGTTCTAAACACAGCTTAAATTTTATTTTAAACATCATATATCAATGTTGATTTCTGAGTCTCGTGTAATCATGATTTGTATAAACTATTTATTTATCACACTGGGGAATTTGTAAACAAATTTTTTAATGTTTTTTGAATAAAAAAGTGAATGTGTAGCTCTCCATTCTAAATACAAATGTGTTAAATGAAATTTAACTGTTTACTAATTTGTAACAGTGGAAGACAAATTGTACTTTCTTTTTTATTTCTAGATAAAGCTTCAAATGTATTTATATATATATATATATATATATTTATATATGGCACAGTAAAAATACATAAGAAAAACACACACACCCCCAACCTATAATATCCCCCCAAAATACACCTATACAATCAATCACCAAACAAATTGACAGTATTATAAAAAGAAAATACACATGGTAAGATGCTTGCTTCCCAGCCACATGATTCTGGGTTCAGTCCCACTGTGTAGTACCTTGGGCAAGTGTCTTCTACTATAGCCTCAGGTTGACCAAAGCCTTTTGAGTGGATTTGGTAGTCAGAAACTGAAAGAAGCCCATTGTGTGTGTATATATGTATATATATATATGTATGTATATATTGTATATGTATGTATATATCTATTTGTTTGTCCTCTCATCACCACTTGACAACTGGTGTTGGCGTGTTTATATTCTTGTAACGTAACAGTTTGGCAAAAGAGACTGATAGAATAAGTACTAGACTTAAAAGTAAGTCTTGGAGCCAATTTGTTCAACTAGAAAAAAGAAACCTTTCAAGGTGGTGCTCCAGCATGGCCACAGTCAAATAACTGAAACGAGTAAAAAAGCAGAAGAAAAAAATATGAGGAATAGTGTAAAAATTCATCTGAGCAATTTCTACAGATCTTAGGGGAAACGGATAATGTAGGTACCATTTCTACATTAATTGTAGAATGTTCACCAATGTCCCAATGACATAAAAGATTAAAATCATTATAAATGATGTATATAAACAGCTAAATATAAAGCTGCTCATGATACCAGCAAACTTATTGAACAAAACTACTTATGATATGCACGACTGAAGTGCTGTTTTGCTGCCCAGAAAGAAATTTATACAAACAGGTGGAGTGAATATGGGTTTCCCTACTAGGACCTCCATTTGCAGCATTCTACCTATCAACAATAGAAAACAGAATAATAGCAAAACACAAATAAATAATATACATTAGATATGTAGCTGATATACTACTTGTAATAGATACTCTTAAGGAAGCTGAGAGACTAATGGAAGACTTAGAAAACAACTCTACTAAATTTAACATCCAAAATGATACAAATAAGACCCCATCTTTAAACATAAACATGTAGAGAAAAAAAACATACATTATGTAAGTATACACCAAAGAATCAAACAAATGCAAATACTTACATGGAGACAGTAAATACCCACACAACTATAAGATGTCAATGGTAAAATCACTCTTCAGAAGAGCATTTATATTCTCATCCACAAACAATGTACTAGAATTAAACAAGCATAAATTAACCTTTAGCACATTGAAGGCAAATCATATTCCCATACAAGTTTTCTTACCTCTCAATGCAGCACAATGTGCTTGCAGCTACAGGGGAGAAAACTCATTCAGCAACATGATTTGCCCTTAATGTGCTAAAGGTTAATAATGGGCATTTTAATAGACTAGTGAACCAAGGTATAAAAGCATACACAAATACAAAATACCAGAGAATACACTAAACTGAAATCTATTGCATGAACCAAATGCACAAATCCTATCAAAAGGAGAAACATCTAATAAAAACCTTCATAAAATGCAACACAAAATGCATCACACTTGACCATAAACTTAGACTAATAATATACTATGAAAATACCAAATCTGAGAACCTCTTTATCAATAACTCACCAGAAACGTATGAACCCAAGAACAAAATATAGGTGATGAATGTAATCTATAAATTTGATTGTAAAACTCAATGTTGCAAACTTGAGGATGGTAGCTGTTACATTGGACAGATCAATACAACAATCTCACATAGGCTCCCTCTGCACTTTCAGTATGGATCTACACCACACACCATCATCATACTACAAAACAAAATTTGATAGGTAAATGCTAGGAGAAAATACTTACATGCTTTATATAAGTCCACAAAAAAGATTAATTATGAAAACCAGTAAGATGGTGAGCAGACAGAATTGTTACCGCACCAGAAAAAAATGCTTAGCAGCATTTCTTCTGACTTTACATTCTGAGTTCAAATGCTGTTGGGATCAACCTTGCCCTTCATCTTTTCAAGGTCAATAAAATAAGTACAGTTGAACTGACATCGATGTAATCAACTTATCCCCTCTCCCAAAATTGCTAGCCTTCTGCCAAAATTTGAAACCAATTATGGAAACCATAACAATGTCAAAATTAATACAAACACACTAAAAAAGAAATCAACACATGACCACTGAGGCATCACCCTAATGGTCAATAAACCCTTGGCAAGAAAGCCTATATGTATTCAACCAGTATCATTATTCAACCAGTATCATTATTCAACCAGTATCATCACTGTTGTTTAACATTTGCCTTTCATGTTGGCATGGTTTGACAGGAACCAGCCAAGCAGAAGCCTGCACCAGACTTCTGTGACTATTTTGGCTGAATTTTTACAGCTGGATGCCCTTCCTAACACCAATCACCCAGCAGGGTGGAGTTACATGGCACAAGCACAGGCAAGGTCAGTTTTAGCAAGGTTTTTACAGCTGGATGCCCTTCCAAATGCCAACCACTTTACACTGTGAACTGGATGCTATTTAAGTAGCATCTGTACTAACAGGATCACCAAGTAACCTACAAGACAAAAATCTTTTGAGAGGGGAAGGGGAATTGGAGGAGGTAATCTTGTGTCAGATGATGAAAGGTTATAGTGAAACTGAGAGACAGAAACAGGTGTCTTGCTGTGGGGGAGGTACAAGGTTACCTGGCTGGTGAGAGAGAGAAAGAGATCAGGAATGAGGACAGAAATGGGTGTGCTGCCGCAAAGGAGGCACATGGTTACCCAACCTGAGGGAAGTGCAGGAGAAGGAGAGTAGGAGTAATCAGGATAGAGATGGTGGCAAAGTGCCAGGCAGGGATAAGAATATAAATGGGATGGTTGGGTAAAGGAAGAGAGAGATATAGATGGTGGCAAGTGCCAGGGTATACCCTTGAGGTTCAAAGGTCATAATATAAGTGGCAGGATATTGTCAAAGAAGCCGTGATTAGAGAGTGAGGAGGGGAAGTGAGTGGTGAAAACCTGGGTGTATAGAGTGGTGAGGGGAGGGCTACTGGATAGCAATGATACAGAGAAACAGGGAGTTGAGGACAGGATTAGGGAGTGAGAGGTAAGCATAGTGCATGAAGGAGGAAATGTAAGGAAGAGAAGAGATGTAGTTTGGTGTGTTGTGGTAGTGTATGTGAGAAGTTTTCTTGTTAAGTGTGGGTGGAACACAGATCAGAGGCTAGTGGATAGCAAAGATACAGTGAGACAGGGCCAAGAGGACAGGATTGGGGAGTGGGGAAGAGAAGAGATGTAGTTTGGTGTGTTGTGGCAGGGTGTGTGAGAAGTTTTCTTGTTAAGTGTAGGTGAAGCACACACAGCACTTCTAGAACTCAGTTTCGCTGACATGGGTGGGTCTTCTCAAGAACTTCATATTGCCAGGCATCTCAGTCCTTTGTCATTTCCTCCTTGAGGCCGAACATCCTGAAATCGGTCCTTACCACTTCATTCTATGTCTTCCTGGGTCTCCCTCTTCCATGGGTACCATCCACTTTCAGTGATCAGCATTTCTTTATGCAGCTGTCTTCATTCTTACTCATCACATGTCCAAACCAACATAGTCTTCTCTCTTTCATACTACATTTGATTCCTCTTATGCCCAATTTTTCTCTCAATACATTTGCACTTTGTTGTACATGTGCACTGATGTTGCATATCCAATGGAGCATACTGTCTTCATTTCTCTCATGTCTTCTGCATTCAGAGCCTATGTCTCACTACCATGGAGTATAGCCATTCGCACACAAGCATCATTCAGTCTACCTTTCACTCTGAGAGAGAGTCCTTTTGTTGCCAACAGAGGTAACAGCTCTCTGAACTTCCTCCACCCAATTCTTATTCTAGAAACAATACTTTCAGAGCATCCTCCACCATTGTTAATTTGGTCGCCTAAGTAACAGAAACTATCTACAACCTCAAGAGAGCCTTCTGGGCATTTGAGAGGATTCAAGCCCTCAGGTGCTCTTAGTGCTGATTGTTCCTGCACAGCTGCCACTGTCTATCCCTAGTTTCCTCGTTGACCACCAGATAAGGGATCGGGGGACCCTGTCAAAGGCTTTCACCAAGTCAACAAAAACCAAGTGCAGAGGTTTATCTTTGGCTAGGTATTTCTCCTGAAGTTGCCTTACCAGAAATATAGCATCAGTGGTGCTTCTACCTGGCACAAAACCAAACTGCATCTCATCTAGGCTAATTCTCTCCCTAATTAGTTGGGCTATGTCCCTCTCCATGACTTTTATTGCTTGATCCAGCAATTTGATACCCCTGTAGTTATTTCTATCTAAAGCATCACCTTTACCTTTGTAGCAGTTTGCTATGGTACTGCTACACCAGTCATTAAGTATGACTCCTTCATGTACCACCTGATTTACAATATGGGTGACTAGACCATAACCCATACCACCAGATATTTTAAGTATCTCAGTGGTGATTCCTGATGGGCCAGGGTCTTTCCCCTGTCTTCATATCCTTAATTGCTTTATCTACCAGGGTACTGTCGATTCGGGTAGCTGGTCCCTCAATTGGGTTGCCTGTCATTGGGAGTGGTGCCTTCCTGAATAACCTGATTAATTGTACAGGTGACTAAGCTGTATCCTACACCACCGGAAATTTTAATCATCATGGCAGTGATTTCTGATGGCCCAAGGCTATCCCTGTCTTCATATAAGAAACAATACAAACACTGAATATATCAATTCTTTTTTCTTTCTTTTTAATGGTAAGGAAACTGTATAAAAGTGTAGAAACATTGGGTTTTGATTTAGAAACTCAATTTTTCCAAACCAAGTATAAAAAGCTCATAAGAAAATATTAAAGATATAAAATACAAAAGAAAAATCTTGAACATAGTTATGTATTTAATGAAACATGCATATGTGTATTTATATGTATATCTGTATGACTGAAACAAGTAAAAGATAAAATATATATATGTGTATATATATATATATATATATATAATCATAAATATATAGGGCTTAGCATGAGATGCTTCACCAACATACTGAAAATTTAGAAATAGTAGTCAAAGAACTACTGATTCCAAACTACAAATTTTTCTCTAACGGATGGCGATATTTATGGCACACACAGAACAAAAACAGAAGAGAAAAGCAAAAACAAACCTGCCTTTAGTTAACCATGTACGACGTTTCACGGTTAAGAGTATAAAGCTACTCTACTCCGATCATCAGCATGGTGTTCGATAAATTTGAAAGTGTCTATATACTCATGGGAATTTGACCATGCGACATCAAAAACACACGAGCAAGGCATTCACAAAATTTATCGGCTAATAAGTTCAAACACTTCACCCCAAGAATCTATTCCATGTGCGCCACAAATAGTCCCGCATAAAAAGTCCTGTATAAAAGGGTTACAGTTTAACCATCCAATAAGAGACATCAATATAAATATACTTTGATTTACCTTGCTATTATTTCTTTCTTTTTGTCATTCAGGTTATCCTATAGTTACACCATCCAACAATTTATTAATCAGCAATGTCCAAGTTGTAGATGCTGGCATCTATAAGTGTGTTGCTACAAACCCTCTTACTAACGAAACTTCAACATCAAGCCAAGCAGTAACATTGAACGTCATCTCACTTGGTAAGTTTAAGATTTGTTACTTAACCCTTTAGCATTCAGATTACTTTGTCAGACATAATACTTATTTATTCAAATTGGTTTGAAGTAATCATGCTTTATCTTGTAACTTTAACATTTCATGTGATTGTATGTTTTTATCTTGTAGCTTCAGCATTTCAATGTGATTGTATATTTTTAGAATGACATTGTATGGAAGGTAGGAGAGGCTGAATATGGCTCATTTGAATATAAAACATGTAGAACATAAGGACCTGATATGGCTGGTTTAAATGCTAAAGGGTTAATGTGCTTATATATGTATGTGCATGCAGATACACATTCACATCACACACACACACACACTTTACTGCTGTTTAACAGTACATACCATAAACACAAACATTGTAAATGTTGTGTATAGTAATGTGATGAGCCACCTAAAAATGTTGGGCAGTTTTCAACAAAATCTTTTCAGTCATTTATTTTTTTTTTAATCAATTATCAGAAAATTTTATAAGTTTTACAGGAAACCAATTAAAAAAAAAATTGCCGTACATATTTAATCAAACAACGTTGTTTAAATTTAAACAGTGATTAAATTCAACTGTTTCTAAAATATGAACTGGTCTTTACAGGGTTGCTCATCCTTATAGAATAGCTTCCATATTTCCCTTAAAAGCATCCTGTTGTCTACAGATATTGAATATTTTACCCAATATCTGTAGACAATAGATAGAATGTCCACAGCTAAAATGTCTTTGATCATGGGTCTTCACAAGCAGAGCACTGTCCTGGGGCTAAACAACAGGAATACTTCCAATAACCCTGATACACAAATCACTTGTATTTTATTTCATTAAAAATCTCTCTCTCTCTCTCTCTCTCTCTGTATATGTATTTATCTCTCCTTCTCATCATCTTTTTCCCCTCTCAGAATCTGCCCAGAACCAACCACCATTTATATTTGGTTCCAAGAAACCAACCATCCTCAATGTTCCTGAAGGAGATGCTATTGTATTGGAATGTGCTGCTTATGCAAAGCCCTTACCAAAAATAACCTGGAGAAAATATGGGGGCCAATTATCACATGATAAAAGAGAAGCTAAGCTTTCAGGTAATAAAACAAAAACAATAATAATAATAGTTTATTTTTTAATTTTATTTTACATCACATTTTTTGTGAAAAATGTCATCAGTTGATCACTTATTGGTTCACTGTATTTATAATCGCATTAGCTCCTGTAGAGAGCATAATAATGGCACTTCGTGCATTGAGTACATATTAAATTTTATTAAACTTGACCAATATTTTTCAAGCAATGAACAATTTTCATCAAAATGATGATATAATCTGTCGACTTGGAACTTATTGCAAATCTGAATGATAAACATTTTTTTGTCTTCCCATTCAGGGGTTAGTACAATATTTTTTCTGTCTAACCTCTTTCTCTCTCTCTCTCTTTCTGTCCATTGTTTTCAACCATTACCATTGCCACCACAACTGTCATACACACATCTTTCAGACTTCTGACACCACTGACATCAACACCTTTGACTTCACTGCCTTCCTCTCCACCACCATCATCACTGTCTTTCACATCCATTACTGTCACCATCATGCTTGACCGTTTCAACTCCCACCATCATCACCATTGCCTCTGCCCCTATCACAACTGCAGCTCATACTATTACTACCACCCCATTACCATCTCAACTGTCAATCTACTACTGTCCTCACAGTTTCTATGCCTACTGTTACTCTCACACCAAGAAAAGGAGTAGAAGTGTCATTGACTAGTGAGAGGGGGGGGGGGTCGAAGTGTGACACACTGACACAGAAATTTGTTTTGGCATTCATTATTATAGATGAGTGGCAAGGGAGTGTTTGTAAAATTTTGACAGAACAAATGCCTTAATGGTATTTTTTGTTCATAAGCACCATTTTAGCATTTTAGTTTTCTTGATAGCGTTTGTTTCTCCAATACACATGGATGAAATATGTACTGTCCACATGCACACTCGCGCACACACACATAGAGTCATTTATACAATGGTCTTCTGTGCAATTTCAACTCACAAGCT
>NC_069000.1:28502666-28513132 GCF_001194135.2 Octopus bimaculoides | reverse complement strand
CCCCCCCCATTTTCTCTTCTTGCTCTCATTTTATTTTATTCTATTTTATTTAGTTATTTCCTTTTATTTATACATTTATTCATTTATTTATTATTCTTGCCTTTTTAGGTTGTGGTGGAGTTGTTCACCATGCCACGAAAAATATTTTTGTGGCATGATTGATATTTAATTAAATTAACAAAAAATTTTGTTTTTTTAGGAATTTTTGTTTGCTTCCTCTTCTCCCTTTAGCCCATGCATGTGTGTATGTTACACACACACATGAAACTATTAAATTTTAAGCAACTATATTATTAATATAGATTTCATTAACTCTGCATTTCCGGTTAACTTACAAAAACCCAGTGTTCATTCAAGCACAAAATAGGAAAGATTATGGCTGACTCGAGAATGGAAGTTTTTTTTTAAAAAGAAACACACATAAAACAGATAAGCAAAAATTTTTATCCAAAGGGCACATGGTAGAAGACATATATGACAGTGTCATATTTTGTATAAAATAATAAAATAATATAAAATAATATTTAAGAAAAAAGTATGTAAATTATTCAAAAAAAGAAACATTTTAAATGAGTTTTATAAACTGTTATATATTTAAAGGTCTAACAGAAGCAGGCCTGTCACACTGCCCTGTTTAACACCATCACCTGTTTCTTGGTTACCTTTAGGGAAGTTCACTCAATTGTAGGAACTCAGACCAGACAAAACAAAACAAAAAAAAAATGGTTTAACTAAAATCACTGCTTAAATGATGATGTTTGAATGATTGTCTGGATTTATTATTGCATATATTCACTCCTACACAGTTACACAAATACATGTACACAAGTCAATAAGGGAGTACATGGTTGATTGGTCTGCTAAAAACAACAAAGCCTCTTCCAGATCACATTGGAAGGATATTTTAGATAAGGTAGTCAAGTATAAACTGTGCCTATAAACATAACTTGACACAGGCCATAATCACTGACCTTGGGCTAAACAGCAACACGCATACACACATACATTGCATAAATACACTCTGATTCTTTGTATCCCCCCCCTCTCACATTTGCATGCACATGCTCTGATCATACATGCATGTATGCATATGCAGTAAAGAAATATACCATCTATTTCACTTACACACTTATACCTTCAAATAACATCTTTCTTTATATTATCTCTATTTGTTCTTTTTGTGTAGAACGTCCTAAAATTGACACAGGTTATGTTGTCGTTGAAGAAAGCAGTAAAGCAATCCTCAGCTGCATCATTAACAAAAAGTCCAACTTTTCTATCAAATGGTATCATAATGGTCAACAGATAGTTAAAAGTAAAAACATCAGAATCCGAGGTAAGTTCTATTCCTAGCCCCTTCTTATTTATTTATTTATTCATTTAATGTAAGCCTTTGATTTGCAAAACTCCTATTTGCAATGTGAAACATTAGAATCTAAGGAAACTAATAATGATCTGTGTCAAACAAGGTAAAAAAAAACACATTCCTACTGTTTATGAGATGTGAACTAACTAATCTTAAGCAAAAGTATTTAATATATGCCATGCATCTAGACTTCCACTCTGCACCCTATACAGTGAACCACTACATGTCAGAATGTATAGTATGGTCTGTAACCAGATGGAGGTATATCATTAGTTGTTCAGCCAACTATCTGTAATAAGCTGACTTGCGAAATATAGCAGGTTTGTTCAATCAAGCCCGACCTGGAGCATCACTACAACACTTAAACATACATACACTGCATCAATATACCCTGTCTCTTTTGCACACACATGGATCAATGCCTCCTGATCACACATACACCAATACACTGCACAAACACACTCTCTTATTGTTATATTGTTGACTATGAAACTGGGTAATGTGAAATGTTGTTGTTAGGTTGACCTATAACTACACAACTCGACAATTTACTTTGCTCAACTCCATTATCACAACTACAGTCTATAGACTGCACAGTGGAGAGGGTACAGGACACTGTGATTCATACCTAGTCATTTCAACTGATTTTCAGTGTATCTTAAGTCTATTCAGTCAGAACTGGCATGATACTACACAAAACAACAGTTAATCCATTCACTCCATGAGGTTTGTGTTTAACTCTGGTTTTTATTATAGCAAGATGAATGGGAAGTAGGGAGAAAAAGACATAGATTTTTTTCTTCCAGATATCACAAGTAACTTTCCAAGAAAAGCATGATATATATACGACTAATAAGTTATGTTGAAACAAGGTGATGTGTAAATACAATCTAATTGTCTTGTCTTGCCAATGACATAGGAAAATATCTGTTTTAGTAATTTTATTAATTTCAATCAATTGTGTGTGACCATACTGGGGTACCTTTACATGTTGAGAGCCTCAATGCAGTTGCTTCACCTGTTGAATTACCTTCAAATAACATCTGTCTTTAAAATAGGGAAGAATCACATCAGACATTGCAGTCCTAGATATATTAGAGCAGAAAAATAAGATAATCATAGCTGAAGTGTCTTTGTTCAAGATTGTCTTGGAGTTAAATCAGAGGTGAATTTATAACCCACCTGGTTAAAATTTCAGTATATACCATACACACTGTGTATTTCTTCAAGCAAGGACAAAGCATTCTCTTAAATATCGTTACTCAAAACAACAGTGTCCATTTATTTAGTTCTAGTGAAAGGAGAGCACAGTTTCAACGTGTCATTTATTTCTCTATTTCAGATACATCTATTGTTATAAAGTCTGCTGACCTCTCATCATCTGGATTGTACCAGTGTATGGTGCACAACATTCTTGGTGCCCTGTATGCTGTGATTCAATTGGAGGTAAAACCTATGGAGAACACGAAAGACAAGAACAATACACAGATTACAATAAAAGGTATGTGTGTGTGTATGTGTAATAGCAACATGAAGAAACGCAAGCTCCAGAAATCTCAGTGGAGGCGACATGTCTATAAGAGCAGTTACTCTAATTAGTAACTGATTCAGTGGAGAAGGAATGTTCTGTTAGACAACCTCTATAGTGTGGGTGGTAAGATAAAATGAACTAAAGTTGTTTGTAACAGGAAATACATTCAGCTGTTAATAAAAGCATGTCAAATGTTTGATGATCTATCACTGGATAGATTGCCTGTGGCTCATGTTGAGCTGGTCAATGAAAATATATTTCATTGGCTGCATGAATAACTGAAGCAAGTTCATAAAAATTTAACTGAAATATTTAATACTGGACACAAAGATATATGATGTTGGCTATTTACAATGAACAATATTAATAATTGCTGACTGAGAGAGAGAGAAGAGCTGTTCTGAAATAATAGAAAGCTATCTGTGTGACAACATGCAGTCAGTCCAAAAATGCATGTACAAATCTCAGAGGCAGTCTGGCATCAGCAGTCCATTGGCCATCTGCCCTCTAAGCTATGTGCCAAATAGTTTTTATAGGAAAGCAGAAGGTAAATTTTAAAACATTCAAGAAAACCATATCATGTCACAGCCTCATGCTGATTGATTGATTTATAGACCAATCACATGAAACAGTAGTAGTCCACTTGTGGTGTCTGACTGAGTATCTAGAGGCTATGTTTTGAATGACCACTATGTAGTCTCCTCCCAGTTATTTATATGAAAGTGAAAAGAATAAAATAATAAAGTAGAGAATTTACTTCTAAATACATGCCACACAAGTGCAAAAAAGAGCAAGAAAAAGAAAAACATAGCATGCATTGAAAACAGGATAAATGCTGAAAGAAAGTCTATGTAAAAATGATAAGTTCATAAGATATGTAAAGTTCTGCAGTTCTTTTTCTGAAAGGGCAGAAGTGGGGCTGTAAAAAAAAATGAAGTCTTTGCATTAGCGGTAATTGAAGAGGAAATATCCATAATGCCATGTGAAGTTGCTATTTTTTTAAAACACAAATTACTTGGAATCACTCAAACGAAAATACAGAGTGCGCCGTAAAGAATTTCCAATTATATAAATAATTTTTTTTATTAAATTTAGTTTGAAATTGCACAAAAATAATTAAAACGCACTCTTCGATATTCAGTTGTTCATGTACACTCCATTGTTTGTTCACATTTGGTGAGTAAAATGTTTCAATATGGCAGTTAACAGGCAGTGAGATTGTAGCTCTGAAAAAAGGAGGACATAGTACCAAAGATGTAACTTCAAAGATTGGTATTAATCTCAAAACAGTCTATAATGTCATGAAATGCTACAGTGAGATAGGTTCTCAATATCTTTCAGACAACCATGCACCAGGTCGTGCATGAGTACTTAAATTATAAGTCATTAAAATTGCAACATCAACACTTGATTTCAGTCACTTCCAAAGCAAAGTGATTGAAGAGGTGTAAGAAAATGGCAGAGCATCGGTGACAATGTCTTCATCTGATCAGATGAAAAGATATTCACTGTGGAGACTATAGTGAACACCCAGAATTACAGGATTTTGGTCACAAGGTCAGATGCTGTTCCCAAGGTGCTTGTAAAGCATTTCACCAAATGAAACCTGCCAGAGTGATGCTTTGGGCAGCAGTGTCATCTGATGGTGGAAAATCTCCTCTGGCATTCATTAAAGAGGAGTCAAAAGTCAATTGAGCAATTTACATGAAAATGTTGTAGGAGAATGTTTTGCCATGGGTGACTGAAGCATTTGGAGATAATTAAGTGTTCATGCAAGACGACACACCTTCTCATAAGTCCAATGTGATACAGCAGTAGTGCAGGAGCCATTTCAGCAGGTTCTGGGACAAGAATGTGTGACCCCGTTCCAGCCTAGACATCAACCCTATGGACTTTGCTTTTTGGTCCATTCTAGAAAGTGACGTTTCAAGAGTTTCCTACAAAAATATCAGTGCTTTGAAGAAAGCCTTAGTCATGTCATGGGATCATTTAACATGTTACTAGCATTATAACATCACAGCTTAAAGAGGTAGGGGTTGTGGTAGTAAAAGCTGTGAGCTGTGGCATCTTCCCCCTTTCACTCACTGTTGCAGGTAGGTAGTGGTGATGAGTCTGATCACTATTGTTGTGGCTTTTACTGGTGTTTCTTGAATTGAACATCACTATATGTTGTGAAGAAGTCGTCCAGCGTTTCTGCGACCCTATTCTTGGTCATCTTCAGGCAGTTGTGGAGGCTAAAGGCAGACATATTGAATAAAATGTATCTTAATACCATATTTTGTATATATGACCATATTTAATTAAATCTTAAAGAACTTATATGTTTTAGTGCCGTGTTACTAAAAGTTATGACTAAAATTCATCAGGAATTCTTTACGGCGCACCCTGTATTTAATTACTGCAAACTCAGGAAAGTTCTGGATAAAATTTGCTCCAAAATCACACATTTGAAGGAAGACAGGACATTCCTTGGTATTGAAAGTTGGATCTGACTGTCATTTCATGCAAACGAAAAATATGGTTAACATGTTACTAGCATTATAACATCACAGCTTAAAGAGGTAGGGGTTGTGGTAGTAAAAGCTATGAGCTGTGGCATCCTCCCCCTTTCACTCGCTGTTGTAGGTAGGGAGTGGTGATGAGTCGTGATGAGTCTGATCACTATTGTGGCTTTTACTGGTGTTTCTTGAATTGAACATCACTATATGATGAGAAGATTATTTTGTTAAAGTTATTTCTGGTATTGGTTCAAAGAATTATTAGATGAAGTATATGTTGAGGAGACAAAGGAGGATATAGAGATGTATGACTAAGACAACTGGATCTTCCTACAAGACATCCTAATGCAGACCACAGACGAAATCTGTAGACGGTAAAAAGTTAATGGTGGTTGAATGGTATATTTGATAGAGCCATAAAAGCTAAGAGGCAAGCTCAGAGAGATTGAAACAAAGAAGGGAGCAAAGCTAGATGTCTAGAATACTTGGCCAAATTATGAAAGTAACAGAAAGAGTTACAGCACAACTAATTAGGAAGAAAATTAACTGAGATGTGATTCAGTTGGGGTTTGTGCCAGAGCAGGGTACTACTGATGCCCTCTTTTTTGAGAAACAAGGTTAAGAGATACCTGCTGTATCTTGCATTAATTGACCTGAAAAAAGACCTTGGCAGAGTCTTTTGCTCAGTGATCTGTTGGTCGTTGAAGAAGTTAGGAATAGAGAAATGGCTCATGAAAGCCATACAATCCATGTGCATGGTTGTTAACAGCTAGGTATGTTATTAGCAATGAATACAATGACAAATTTTGTGAGCAGTTGGGAATCTACCAGGGCTCACTGGTCAGTCCTTTCTATAACCATAGTCCTCCAGACTTTTGTACTGCAGTTCAAGAACAGATGCCCATAGGAACTCCTATATGCAGATCACCTCATTCTTATAGCCGAATCTGTAGTAGGATTTACAAGAGAGAAGACTGCATTGGTGACCTATATGGATTATAAAAGTGCTAATGACTTACAGTAAATGGAAACTGTAGTAGAGGTAGACCCTAGAAAACATGTGATGTGGTGGTGAAGGCTGACCTCAGGATGTTGAACTTCATGTAAAATATAACAAAAACTGAAATGATTGGTGATACATTATCCTTGAGAAGACCTACTCAACTTATGTTGGCATAACATGGCTGAAGTTGTCTATTTTTGTACGAACTGTCCCACAGTTGTATCATGCCATGTTATTTTACAATCATTTTTCTAGAATGAAAAGTATTTTGATGATATATTTTCAGTCAATATCTTTAACATTTCTTTTGTTTTTTTCTAAGATAAAAAGAGAAAACATGGTTCTCAACAAACACCAAATGTAAATAAACCAAAATCACACAGGAAAAATAAGAATGGAAGATGGAAAGGCAGGCCCAAAACAAACAAAAGAAAGAACAGAAACCGAAAGAAAAATTCTAGAGGCAAATCTAAAAACAGTAAGACATTTCTTCTAAATTACTAACCATCAATTTGGAAAATTTAACGTTCTTGGTTCAAATCTAGTCCAGAAATAAGATGATCAATAATGAAACTGATCTAAATGTATTGTGTTGAGTCAAAAGTTTTGCAATATTTTGATAATTTATTTGCTTTATTCATCAAGTTAAACAAAAGCAGCCTGGCATTCAAAGTAGAGGCCATCATGTTGCACCATCTGAAGCCACCTTTGTTCCAGTTCTTTGATTCCACGCTGACACCAGTTCTTGATCTTTGAGGCAAAGAATTCCTTCACTAAAGTTTCCACCTCTTCTTGGTTGATGAAGCATTGTGAGCACAGGAAGTGAACCAGGGAACAAAACAAATAATAATTCAAGGGAACTAGGTCCAGTTTATATGCTGGGTGTGGCACCAGTTTGATTCCCTCAAGTTCCTGAAGTTTATTCCAGATCATTTGAGTGGTGTGAGGTCCTATGTTGTCTTGTTGGAGAAAAGCTCATTTTCTGTTAACCAATGCCTGGTACTTTTGCCACACAATGTCATACATCTGCTCCAGATGCTTGGACTACATGTTGGTATCAATGTTGAAGTCTAGAATGAGCTCTTAGTGAATTATCACCTCATAAAATTCCACCAGAACCAGTACATCACCTTGTGTTCAAAATGCTGTTGCGTAGTGACACGTTCTGGAAGCTGACCTTGCTTGACCACTGCATATGCATGTTAGGATTACAGAAAAATATCTCCCTCCAATTATTACTTGTTCCAATCCATGGCTCATTTCCTGCATAAGTGACATTTCATCAGTCAAGAAGTGGAAGCTTCAGTGAAGGAGTTCTTAGCTATGAAAGAAAAGAAATGTTATCAGCACAGGATAAAAAAAACTGGCAGAAAGGTGGCTTCAAACAGTGCAGCATGATGGCCTCTACTTTGAATGTCAAGCTGCTTTCGTTGTAACTTGATGAATAAAACAAGTTACCAAAATATTGCAAAACTTTTGATTCAACACAGTATTAATTTCTGATATAAGAACAAGGCCTGGAATTTGGTGGTGGGGCAGTCATTTATATGAACTGCAATATTTGACCCTGTAAGGATGGAAGGCAAAGTTGACTTTGGTTAGATTTGAAATCACTACATCTTTATGTAACTAAGTAGTCTGACAATCTACAGTAGTGCTTCCCAACTTTTACTTTTCCAAGGGCCCTTTTCATCATCATCATCCTTATCCTTTAACATCCATTTTCCATGCTGGCATGGGATGGATGATTTGACCACACTACAGCCTTTTAAAATTTAGAATGCAGCTGATTAACCTCCTGTACAACCCTTGTTGAGCCCAAATAGGGAACTGCTGATAAAAAATGATAAAGATAATAGTTGGAAAAATTATTCATATTTATTTGTTGTTTTTGTTAGGTTTCTTCCCCTTTTGGTATAATATTCTATGTAGTGTTGTATAGCCCTAGATCCACTTTGAAACAGCAGACATATGGCACACAGATAGCCAGCTACTCATTGAGGTATGACCAACAGGTCCATCTCTGTCTTTGTTACACTAAGGCTATATTGTGCACTCTGCATAGTTAAGAATTCTATGGGATGCAGTGTTATAGCCTAAGCACACTGCATTGTCTCCCCTATCCAGTCTGTTTCAGTAAACCTGTCATTGTTATTGTTGTTTAGCCCCAGGTCAGCCCTCCTCAAGCACTCATAATGAAAAGTATTCCAAGCACAACTATGTTGTCTTTTTCCTGTGAGCTAGTCCACATTAGCCAATGTATCTATATGTATCATATAAATGTGATTTGAGGGAGATTTGGCTGCTATTTCAGGCAAGTCAAACAAACAATTAAAGCACCTTTAATTGTAATGTAATTATGGTGATGCTAGTAATGATAATGATGATGATGACAACGACGACTTTATTTTATTATTATTCTTATTTAATTTTTGCTGCTGCTACTAGATTTCTGTTTTGAAATATTTTGAGTTGGTTTCTAAATTAAATCTTAGTGGAAGTGGATAGCAGCAGTAAAGCAGCGTGGATGGGTTGAGGGAGGGAAGATATATATACACACACACACTGCATGAGAGAGAGGTCTGAGGTTAGTTGCTGATAACCTATGTTTCTGACACAGTTCATCTGCTGCAGTTATTTACAAAATTCTCATCACATCCCCACCTCATAAATATAGAGCTAAGTATAAGCAGGTGGGACTACTTGAACTGCCATGAAAACATCTTGTGTTTGAGGAAAGAAATTCCAAATATCAAGGCTACTACTATTCAAGGTTTTTTTTCTTTTCTGTTGGTTTTTTTTTTTTTTTTTCACATAAGAGGCAAAGGAATAAATTCTTTGGAGACTCTATTAATAAGTCCCAACCAAACATTCTCAGCAGCTTCAAAGTATTTGGAGGTCTTTATCTTTTAATTTAATTTTTTTTATTCATTTATTTGCCTCTTTTTCTGATAATCAGATTATTTACTTCTGGTTAAATATGTTGTTGTTGTTTAGTCCCTAAGTGACTCTCATTAAGCAAAACTTTTATGAAAGGTGTTCCGTTTTGTATCATATTTTAGCCATAATGGCTAAGACATATGAGAGAATTAAAGCAAGAACACATTGTGGACTACATTGTCCTATATATTTTTATTTCTGAGTAATGAAAGCATATGAATTGAAGGAAATTTAGCTATTATTTCTACCTGGTTGTTTGACTACATAGAGATTTACTTACCAGCTTAGATCTAATATGTTGTGATTATGGTAGATTAACACTGATTGAGTAAACCAATTTTCAGAGATGCTCCAAATGTGACCAACTCATCATTTATTCAAATATCATGTATCTAGAACTAGATCATCATCATTGTTTAATGTGCGTTTTCCATGCTGGCATGGGGGTGGATGGTTTAACAAAAGCTGGCCAGCCGGAGAGCTGTCCCTGCTCCATTTGTCTGTTTTGGTATGGTTTTTATAGCTGGATGTCCTTCTTAACACCAACTACTTCACAGAGCATGCTGGGTGCTTTTCATGGTGTATTTATATTGGGTGTATTTATATGGTACTGGCATGATTACATTTTACATATAGCGTATATAAGGCTAAATATATGTTATTAATGAAATAAAGATACAAAATGCAAAAGTGAATTGTGTATGAATAGAATGGGTTGTAACACTTGCTTGATGAGAGGTTTTTCTTCTGAAGATTTCTCTTGCTGTCTGGTTGATGTTGTTGTTTAGCTCCAGGTTAGCCCTGACAGAGGAGACTTATGATCATAGAAGTTCCAGTCATGACCATCGCATCATTGTTTTGCTTTTCTTTTCCAGACATAGTGTAAAACCAACAAAAAAATCATCCAAAGAATGTGATTCAAAGGAAATGTTGGTGTTACTTATAGCATGTTGAGCATTCATGTACAGAGTCAACTTCATTTGGTCATTGGCTTGTGAGGTTGTAGTTGTTGCGATTAGTTCTATAGAATATGGAAATATGAATTTTGGAATATATATAATATATTGCACATACACAACCAACCATCTATCTATCTATCTAACTTTATATATATATATATATATATAT
>NC_069000.1:28497470-28498451 GCF_001194135.2 Octopus bimaculoides | reverse complement strand
TATATATATATATATATATATATATATGTGTGTGTGTGTGTGTTCTTGATATATGTACATGTTCTTGACACCCAGACAGAAGATAAACTTTTTTTATTTTAAATTTTTATAAATTTTTACTGATGTTTCATAAGATGAGATTCATCAAAACCGGTAATATTTTCTTTATTTAATTTTTAAAATCATTTTTATTAAACTCCCTCTTAAATTGAAATGTCTTAGACTTATTTCTGTGCTATTTCCACCTCCATCTTTTGTGTGTGTGTGTGTGTAGATAGATATTTGTTTGTGTATGTGCAATATATACATATATATATATAATAATAATACAAAGAATATGTATGCACGTATACCCACATATATGTACATACTTACATCTACATGTGTATATAGATGCATATCAGGGTACAGGACGTTAGAAAAATGAACTACAGACAACGGAACGAACACATAGGAAAACAGATAGCCACTTGGAATTAATCCTTCGTCAGCTGCCTCTATTCTAACTAAACATTTCGAAGATAAGGCAGAACGTACTCTATAATAGTCTCTTCCTGAGTAGTGGATCGACCCACTAAACAGAGGATTCCAAGGTGGCAAACACAAACCAAGACAGGAAAAAATGGACAGTGAAAACGACATTAAAAAGCCGTACAGCCAAACGCGAATCTGGTATTGAACGCTAGTGATATGACGAAGCTGGACGGAGAAAAGACAGTTCGTCATGCCTTCATAGTGGCAGGAGTGAAAAGAGAGAGTTGACCACAGGTCACACGTGAACAGAGAGGATGGTAGAGGGAGGAAGAGAGAGATGTGTATAGCAGTGAAGTAGAAGCCAGGACAACAGAAGGAAGCAGAGCGAGAGGGGGAGATGGGTAAGAAGAAAGATAGATAGGTAGATAGATAGAGTCGCATCACAAATAAAAAGTCAAACTTACTTGCAAATATATATATATATATATATATATATATATTTATCTT
>NC_069000.1:28474561-28497457 GCF_001194135.2 Octopus bimaculoides | reverse complement strand
TGACGAAGCTGGACGGAGAAAAGACAGTTCGTCATGCCTTCATAGTGGCAGGAGTGAAAAGAGAGAGTTGACCACAGGTCACACGTGAACAGAGAGGATGGTAGAGGGAGGAAGAGAGAGATGTGTATAGCAGTGAAGTAGAAGCCAGGACAACAGAAGGAAGCAGAGCGAGAGGGGGAGATGGGTAAGAAGAAAGATAGATAGGTAGATAGATAGAGTCGCATCACAAATAAAAAGTCAAACTTACTTGCAAATATATATATATATATATATATATATATATTTATCTTCGCGATTTCTAAGCTAAGAAACCTCTCTAGCTTCTTTAATCATTCTTCATTGTCTACATCCACCTTCCTTGTACTATTAACATGCCCATCTTTCAATTTTCTTGTAGCGAAGCTAGCCATTTTCTTTTCTTCCATTTCACTATTGTCCACTATTGTCCTTTGCTGCAATTTCTATTCCCCTAACCACTCTTGGTTTTCGTCTCCAACCTTCATTCCTGCAATTTCACACCATCACTATCACAACACAAAATGTCCAGCCACGAAAGCTAAGAAATTCTCTTGTTTTTTGATTGTTCATCATTTCTCTTCATTTATTTAACTTGTATTACTAACATGCTAAATGATCCTTAAATTAACTTCATAACCTTAACGTGAAGCTAGCCTGTATTTACATTTCTTCTTTGCAATGCACCCACCTTACCCACTCCTGCCACCAATACTGGAAACCTCTTCTGTCATACCGGAAGTCTCCTCTCTCACATCTCTTCTCTTTACCTTTTCCTTCATACTGAAAACCTCCACAGGGCTCTGACTTACTTCTGCTCCAGCAGATCTGCATACCTCCATTCTTCCCTCCATTCCAAACCATCTTCCTCTCACCCACACTCTCTCTCTCTATGTGTGTGTGTGTGTGTGTGTGTATAGACAAATATATAATGGACTAACCTAACCAAATAGCAGCACATTTACTTACTTAATTTGACATTGGCATATTTATATCTATATTTGCAGCTGCAGTAACGCTTATATTTGCAAAGCTTACCTTACTCTCACCCCCAGTAGAGGCAATAATTTTAACTTGTTTGAATGATGATAGGTTAAAAGTGAGAGCAACTGTTATGACATGTCTGGTATCAAACAATCATGGAAACCTTCTTTCCAGGTGCTGAATAACATCTCTCCTTCCTATGTTCCCTCTCACATCCCTTTCCCAGTTTTCAGGGTTGGCACTCTAAATGTAGGCATATTGAAATGTAGATCTAACGAGATTGTAGAGATGCTTGAAAGGAGATGGGTTGATGACTGTTGCATCCAAGAGGTTAGATGGAGAGGAGCTTCAGCCAGGTTCCTCACAGGCAAGACACATATGTATAAAATCTTCTGGGAAGGTAGCAGTGACAGAGTAGGTGGTGTGGACACACTCCTAGCTGAGAAATGGGTGGATAAGGTCATAGAAGTAGTTGAGTACTTAAGCTCAGGCTAGTCTTGCAAAATAGTATAGCTACAATTATATCCACTTATGCCCCACAAACAAGCCTACCAAATGAACAGAAAGACCACTTTTATGATATTCTTCTGCAGGCTACCTCTGAGACAAGTGACAATGATCTCAAATCTGTTGCTGGGGATTTCAATGGGCATATCGGATGGCAGCCTGGTATCTACCGTGGTGTTCATGGAGGCCATGAAATTGGTTCCCAAAACAAAGAGGGAACAAGGCTATTGGAGTTCTGTGATGCGAATAACCTATTGATCTGCAACACCAACTTCAGGAAACCAGCCAGCCACCTGATAACCTATCAATCAGGTGACTCTGATAGCCAAATATATTTCATTCTCACCAGACAGTGGGATGCCTGGTTGCTCTTAAATTCAAGGACTCTCTCTGGTGAAGAATGTACCTCCACCCATAGCATAGGCTAGTCATTAGCGACTTTAGACACCAGGCCAGAACAATGCCAAAAAGCAGGCTAATCTGGAAAAGAAGGACCTGGAAGTTTAAGGACTCTTTATATGGTCAGAGATTTAGGGACATCCTAATTGAGAAGTTTGATGATGGGGAGGACCAGCTACAAACTTGTGATATAGAGAGCAACTGGGAATTCCTGTGAGACAGCTTGCTGAGTGCCACAGACGAAATCTGTGGCTAGTATAAAGTCCCTTTCAGACCTAGTGTAACATGAGGGCCATTAGAGCAAAGAAACAGGCCCGGAAGAGTGGGGGCAGCAGGGAACTGTATCAGATTGCCAGAAGGGAAGCTAGGAGACAAGTATATCTAGCCAAGGGAGAAGCAGGAAAGAAGAAGTTTGCCTATGTTCAGTGCCATGAGGACCAACAAACTGAAGTATTTTGGATTGCAAGACAATGTGTGAGAGAAAATCGTGATGTTATAGGAGGGAAATGTGTCCATATGGATGATGGTGCACTTGCTTTTAATGATTGTGCAAAGGAAGAGGCTTGGAGATGCCATTATGAATGGTAGGAGGAGAGTCTGCCAAATGTTGACCCAACTGAGGGACCAGCTATCCAAATTGACAGTGCCCTGGTAGATAAAGCAATTAAGGATATGAAGACAGAGAAAGCCCCTGGCCCATCAGGAATCACCGCTAAGATGCTTAAAATATCTGGCAGTGTGGGTTATGGTTTAGTCACCTGTATTGTAAATCAGGTGGTTTATAAAGGAGTCATACCCACTGACTAGTGTAGTAGCACCATAGTCAACTGCTACAAAGGTGAAGGTGATACCTTAGATAGAAATAGTTACAGACGTATCAAATTGTTGGATCAGGTGATGAAAGTTGCAGAGATAGTTGTAGCCCAACTAATCAAAGAGTGAGTTAGTCTAGGTAGGAGGGAAATGTGCAGTTTGGCTTTATGCCTGGTAGAAGCACCACTGATGCTATATTTCTGGGAAGGCAACTTCAGGAGAAATACCTAGCTAAAGATAAACCTCTGTACCTGGCTTTTGTTGACTTGGCGAAAGCTTTTGACAGGGTCCCCCAATCCATTATCTGGTGGTCAATGCAGAAACTAAGGATAGATAAATGGTTGGTGGGAGCTGTACAAGCCTTGTACAGGGATGCTACCAGTAAGGTGAGGGTGGGCAACGAGTACAGCAAATAATTCAGGGTACAAGTAGGGGTTCACTAAGGATCGGCTCACGAGCAACAAAGAAATTCAAAATTCAGTCTTCCACAGGAAAGGTGATGCTAACCCTTTTTTGGGACTCAAAAGAGCTTATACTGGAAGACTACCTGGAAAAGGGGTGTAAGATCAACAGTGCAAGATACAGTGCTTTGCTGGCCAACAAACTGAAACCAGCAATTCACACCAAATGCCGTAGCCTATTGTCAAAGAAAATTTTGTTGTTGCATGATAATGCGCACTCACACAATGCATCCAGACTATTGAAACCATTAACCAATTGGGTTTTGAAATGCTGGAACACCCTGCCTACAGCCCAGATCTCACCCCTTCTGACTACCATATCTTTGAACTGCTCAAAGATAATTTACGAGGTCAATGATTTTCTACAGATGAAAATGTGAAGGAAGTGGTGCATAAACGGTTACATGACCAACTGGAAACCTTCTTTTTGGAGGAAATACACAAGCTTGTGGACTGCTGGACCAAGTGCATCGAAAAGGAAGAAGACTATATAGAAAAATTACCTGCTTTTTCATCCCCTCCTTTTGTGTAAATACATTGAAAAGACAAGAGTGCATATCATTTTTTACTCTCCCTCATATATTAACTCTGCAATCTGAATTAAAATACCATCAAGTTAGCCTTTCATCATTTTGAATTGGCAGAGCTGTTGGAGCATTGGGCAAAATGTGTTGTAATATTTGACAACACCTGCAACAACACTGATGTGAAGCTGATCATAGTGAGGACGTTTGATGATTGTAATTAGATGATAGTGGTGTTTGTGTTTGTGGAAGATGATAGATGATAATAATGATGACCAGAAGTTGATCATCATCATCATTATCACCACTGTATAGCTGCATTACATGGCCAACACTATTTATATTAAAAGTGGAGTTCTTTTTATTTAGATAACCATTTTGAAGGCAACAATAGTCATACTCTAAATTTAGACTAAAAAATATATAATTAATTAACATCTACCTAATCCTGTTATATTGGTTTAAAATTTTGGCACAAGGCCAGCAATTTTAGGGAGGGGTTAAGTCAATTACAATTACCCCAGTGTTCAACTGGTACTTATTTTATAGACCCTGAATGGATGAAAGGCAAAGTTGACCTTGGTGTCATTTGAATTCAGAATGTAAAGAAGGACAAAATGCCACTCAGCATTTTGCCCCACACAATAACAATTCTGTGAGCTCATCTCCTTATCCTAATCCTGTTGTATTAATCCATCTGAGATCACCCTTGTTTCTCTGGAACAAAACTACCTGCTTTAAAGTGTACATACCTAAATTAAAAACATTCAATCCTTCCACTTTCTTGATTATTTTCAAAATTAATAAAAAATATGTACAGACAAATTATTTCATTAGAAATATACTCACGCATCAGTTAATCTTATTTTTTTTTAAATTAAAAAGCATGTAGATTCATATTTTATGTAAATTCTTCTTACCTTTGGTTTAATCCATTTCAGGTGACATGGTGGTTCCAACCAAACCCAAGGTGACAAAGCAAAGTGATACATCTGTATTGGTTGAATGGACAATTCCTGATAATGACGGCCTGGCAATCAAGTTTTTCGTTGTACAATACAAGGAAGTTTTCCCAAACAAAAATCATTGGCACACTGAAGATGAACAAATTCTCAGCAAATACCGCAAAGTCACTGTCAATCGTCTTAAACCTGGTTTGTTTGTTTCTTCTTTCTGTTTGTTATTTGTTATTTGTTGCTGTTGTTTAGTCCTAGGTCAGTCATGGTCAAACCATCACCGGCTTTTCTGCTATGATCATCCTGTCTTTTATCTAACATTGTGTACTCAAAATTATATTATCTAATGGTTTTGTGATGATTTCAATGTGTTTATGCAACCTTTGATCACAAGTTTAACTACCCAGATCTCCCCTGGGGCTAAAACAAGAACATTAAATCTAGCGTGCATGGGAAATGAAAAGAGTTTCACCTACCTTCCTCTCTTGTCTTTGTCTGTCTAGTAGTAATCTCTCTAGCAATCCTGCCCTACCCCTGTCACCTGTATAAGCAGCTGCTATTTGACCAACTCAGGAACGAATTCCTTGACGTCCGTTCACGATGCCACCGGTGGGCAAGAAGAGGCCGACCCTTGCCTCTCTCCACCCCACTTCCCCTCTCACGTTTTCTCTTCTGGTTAGTCCCTTGACCATTGACGTCATAGCCCTCTTCTTCCAGCTCATCCCCACATGCTCCCCTGATCTCAAAGATCACATCCTCACTTCACTCCATGTCAAAATCTACCATCCACATGGGTGGGTGCCTTGCACGTTGTGATCTTCTTAAACTGGGAACCTCATTCTCTTCTTCCTCTCCACAATCATCATCTGATGAAACGACAATCCTACAAACATCTAAGACATGACGTGTTTTGGGGAATTGACAGCCATCACTATTCCTCTGTTCCACTGAGTTGTGCAGCATGCCTTTGGTGGCTTGACCCAGACTTCATCTCTCACCTCCATGAAGACAGACCCCTTTCTCTTCTTCAGGGCATCTTGATAGTTTACTTGGATGCTGCCATTCATATTTGAATATCGCTCTATGTGGCAAGACCCTTCAGCCTGTCTGAATCAGGGCGACATGTTGTACCAGAAAACTGCTTCCAGTGGCGAAACATGTCCCCTCTCCGCCATGACCTTGATCATTCGATGGTGTCTCTCCATGATCCCATTTCCTCTCGGCCTGTATACCACTCTGAAAAAGCGGTGCACTTTCCACGTGTCAAGTATCTCCTTCAGCACTTCCAAATGAAACGCTGTGCTGTTGTCCATCAGCAATTCATCCACAGTGCCCCACTCTAAGAGTACCTCATTTAGAATATGTGCCATCTCGTCCACAGTGCCTGCCCTCAATTCCCTCCAAATGGCCATCCAGCCTGGCCCACAGTCAACCATCAAGAGATATGTTCCCTGCCAGTAGCGTGTTTCATCCTCTGCTAGTCGTCTCCAGTTGTGCTCTACCGAAATGTTTCCCTGCTCATGCACACCCAGAGCTGGGTTGATGGATTGACACCTATTGCAATTCTCGACCACCTTTTGGATGCTCCATCTGGTAACATCGGTGTTAATCCTCCTGGCGAGATACAGGGTCCTATCCACACCCATATGATGCATGGTATGCAGTCTCCTTACCTCAGAGTCATTTAACTGACACACCATGGCTACCCCTTGCTTCGATTCTTCCAGCTCCCCTAACCAGGCCTTTTATACCCTGGTTAGAGCATCTGCCTTGTTTTTCTCTGAAGGCACAAAAACTACGTTCAGCTTCAGGCCAAACTTGCCAATTAGCTCTCCTAGAACCCCTAGGCAGTGCTTCTCTAACATTTCTGCAGCCTCTTTGGTTCGCTCCCTCTTCTCATTGGTGATCACCAGTGCTACCCAACCAAGCACGGTGGCCGAATCCATCTAGATTTCGATGGAGTGCAGCCCCCATTTCAAGGCCAAATTCATTCCCTTCAGCACTTCGTCCAACTCAGCAACATTGATGTGGTTGTAGTCATTCGCTTTTCAAAGCCAGGCTACTAGCATCACACTGTGTGGTCCTGTTATCCAATTTGGGCACATGCCAGTTCCCTCTGACTGGGTCTTCCGTTCTCATCATCTCCAGGATCTCTCACATCATTGCCACCAACCCCTCTTCCACCTTGTCACCCCAGTTCTCCCCCTTCTGCTCATCTCTTGGTGTAACTGCATGCCATACACAGCCACTCCACGATCGGGTAGTGACCTACTAATTTCTTGGACATCGAGAACAATTCTCTCCTGCTGACATTGGTACCCAGCTCTGGGATCTCATTCTCCCTGCAAAACACCAACACACCTGTTCTGTCTCTCTGAAGCCCAGTGCAGCTCCTCCAGCCACTGGTTCCAGTGGCTTCGCAATCAGTCTAAATTTCTTCAGATGTCTCACAACCTCTGTGGCAAGCGCTACGGTCTCATCCACTAGGTGTCATCTATGTAAGAACTGATGGCCCTTCTTATCCTACCCACCTTTTCTAGGAAGGATTTAAGCACTGTTACCATGATCTTCAGCACAGAATTCGGCCCCAAACCCAGCCTTGTCAGACAATATGTCAGGCCCTTGTATCACACCAGCTGGTACTGCTACAGTTTGTCGCTCACATGGAGCTGCAAATATGCCGACTTCGGGTCAATGATCATTGCTGCCTTAATTGACTGTCTCCATACATGCAGTGTCTCATTGCAGACGTTGGTCACCTTGCCAACTGTGTGGCACAATACATGACCATTACAGGTAGCACTCCGCTCACCACCTCCTCCTTCTTTAATCCACCTCTCTACCTCTTCTTCAAACTCGCTCCTGGCATATCCTTTCAGAGTATGCTGGTAGCAACTCACCCTGTTCTTCAGCATCGGGGGCTCCTCTTTCCAGTGCCACTCTATCATCCACAACTCACCATCAAAATCCTTGTCTTCAATGGTCTAGGCAGTGCAGCTCCTCATGGAGCTCTGCTCCCGCTCACATTCCTGACTCACGGCACCAAACAAAACCACATCTCCTCTAACACTGAAACCACCAAAGTGGTCAGTCGCATCCATCCCCATTACCACATCAATCCCATCTACCACGCCTGCAGCCTTAGTGTTATGCCTTGCACCACTATCTCCACATTGCTGCTGCCCTTGCATTTGATTTCACTGCTGTTGACCGCCCGAACACTACTCATCCCCTTCCATTTCTTTGTCACCCTCAGGGTCACGACAGTTGTTATGCAGCCCGTGTCCATGAGGGCCTTCAACATGTTTCCCCCGACCACGACCTCAACTACGGGGAGTGACTTCACCAACGCCTCTACTGATTCGCAGAGGAAGGTTAAGAGACAGCAACTTCCCTGTGGCCTTTTCCCTGACCTTTCGGAGGATATATCCAGTCTGTTTGCACTAGTAGCAAACCATTCCAGGCTCCACGCAGCCCCTTGCCATATGTGGTCTGTGGAACTTAAAACACCAGCCTGTGAACGGCTGCTGTCATTCCACAGCAGGCCTCTTTCCATCTTACACCAGCATCATGGGCTTCAGCAGCCACCATCACCACTAACTTCTGCCTGGTGTTTTGTGTCAACACATGGGCTTGATGCCATTTTGTTGCCACCTGGCAATTGTTGTAATCGCACCGACACGTCATCAGGAAAGCCATTGTAGAAGGTAACATGACTGCATGTTACCTTCTACAGTCCCTCCCCAGTGAGACCAGACAGCACAACCAGCCTCCATACCTCCACAGCATATTCGTCAACCTGTTCCCCTGTCTATCTGACTGTTTCTAGTTTAGCAAAAGCAGTGTATTCTCCTCTGTGTAAGCCTCTCTCAAGCGCTGCACGATCTTTGCCACACTCAGTTGTTTTAAATCCATTTCGAGGTACAGTGCCAGTGCACTCCCCTCCAAATACGGCACCATCACTGCCAACCCTTATCTTCACTGCCATCATATATTAAGGGGACAACATCTGTATGCAATTGCCGAAATAGCTTGTCGTGCATGGGAAATGAAAAGACGTTCACCTACGTTCCTCTCTCATTCTCACCTGTCTAGTAGTAATCTCTCCAGCGATCCTGCCCTACCCCTGTCACCCAGTATAAGCTGCTGCTATCTGACCAACCCAGGAGTGAATTCCCTGACATCTGTTCACGATGCCTCTGGTGGGCAAGAAGAGGCCGACCCTTGCCTCTCTCCCCCCACTTCCCCTCTCACACTTCCTCTTCCAGTCAGTCCCTTGACCATTGATGTCATGACCCTCTTCTTCCCGCTCATCCCCACAAAATCAATGATTAAGTAAATTGAAATCAAAGTTTGTAATATAGTGTGGCATAGCATTTTCTTATATTTTTCTATTTTCAGATGCCACCTATAAATTCCGAATAGTGGCAGTTTATAGCAATAATGACAATGCTCCAGGAGACAACTCTGACCCTTTTATATTGGTATCTGATGGTGATCACAGCTCAGTAAAGCGCTTAATTGATGGACCAACAATTGTCAAAGTTGAAGAATTAGTTGTTGACAAAATTTATGCCATAGTTGTTGAATGGAAGGTAAAGATTTCATGTTTACAGTTAATCATAATATTTGATGTTTAGAGAAAGTAGATTTCATCTAAGGCTGTGAAGATTTGTCATATTTCTTCTAATACTTAACATTTTGATACCATCTCATCTGTATCTAGCCACAGGTATCCTGTAAGAAAAATACCTGAAGAGAGGTTACAGGAAACCACCTTTGTATTCTCCCTCAAAAATTCCATAACAAGTACATAGCACTTGTCATGGAGGTCATCGAGAATCATCAGCCTGATGACATAGAAATAGTATTTACTCGTGGTCAAATTTTAATATTTTGAGGAATAGTTTTGTACAGGGTTATAAGTTTAACTAAACTCAACCAAAGATTTAATCCTTCTCAGCTCTGTTGCAAAACTTTCTTGTGTTTAGGCTTGGATCATAGGGCCAAATATGAGAAGGCTGAATTTCAAAAGACCTAAAAATCAGAATATACAAATATTGGGAAAATGAAAACTCTGAACAGTGAGTTTTGAAATAAGGGACAACATTAAACAACATTAAAAAGCATTTATTTAATTTTAAAGGGGTAGTGATTTGAGAAACATAACATATTGACTATTTTTTGTGCTACATCAGGTAAATGAGAAATATGATCTTAAAAATATTTACCATTTTAAAATTGAGTTTATTTGAGAACTATGCCAAAATAAAAGGTAAGTGAGATATCATGAACTTACTAAAAAAGATAAGTACATTGCAAGATATGATATCAAAGACATGAGTGGAAACTCAAATGATTTATTTCTTTCATTATTGCAAATTTTTCTTCTTTTCTTTTACTACAAATGTGAACATACCAAACTATTAAAAGGCTGAATTTGAATATGCACTTGCATATCTTTTCCCTTCATTCTTTCACTGTATCATCTCAATATATAAAATTTCACCCCTTTAATCATTTGTTATCTTTGTATTGTATTGTGGTTAGAAGTTTGCTTCCCAACCACATAAGTCTAGGTTCAATTGCATTGTGTAGCACCCTGGGTAAGTGTCTTCTACCATAGCCTTGGGCCAACTAAAGCCTTTTGAGTGGGTTTGATAAACAGAAACTGAAAAAAGCCCCCCACATGTTTATTCTGCCTAAATATAATTATTTCTCTTGATTAAGCAGAAAAACAGTTTTTCTAAGGATCAGGAATATAATGAATTGAATCATCCTGAGCACTCTAAAGGGATGAAACTGATCCTGGTCAAATTTGAATGCATACAAATTAGATATAGAATGACAAATCAAAATATATTAAGTCCACTTTTGTTTGCTCTTATATAAAAATTGGGCACCAATGATAAGAAACTGAACTGTGTATACTTAATATAAATACTAAAAACTTAGGTTTCTTATTTTCTCATTTCAGTATATTCGATTGAAATCTGTTCCAATCAGTGGTTTTATAATTTTCTACAAACGTTACCATTTGGATGTATCTTTTACCAACATAACCCTCTACAAGCCTGTGCTGCGTAAACACATCATTAAAAACTTGGAGCCTGGCACTGATTACAGAATTAAGATGGAGTGTTTTAACAAACATGGTTACAGTAAATTCAGTAACAAAGTAGTTAAACGGACATCTCGTAAGTTCTTCTCATTTTCTCCTCTCGTCAACTTTTATTCTGGCTTCTTTCTATCTTCTGGGTTTTTTTTTTTTTCTAGTTACCTCCTCATTTGTCTTTTTTCTAGATTCTAGTTTCTTCATCTTATTCTTACTTCATCTACTTTCTTCTTATTGTTTCTCTGTTCTTCCATTTCTTTTAGCTCCTTCTTCTCTTTCCTCCTTCAAGATTTTTTTCTACTTTCTTTTTCAGTTATATTATGAATGTGTGTTGCACTTCCATGTGTATACATATGCATGTATTTATGTATATATTTATACATGTTATTGTATCTTTCAGCTGCTGAAGATTCATCATCATCGTCATCATCATCATCATCATCATCCAGTCCATCATCATCCAGTCCATCATCATCATCATCATCCAGTCCATCAAATTATGATCCAAGCAAGACACAAGTTACTACACTCCAAAATAACAACCATCATGATCATAACAGTTTCCAGTCTAGTGGAGAATTACTTTATAAGATTTTAGGTGGAATTCTCTCAGTAATGGTTCTTGTTCTCCTTGTTCTCATAGTCATGTGTTGTATTCGACAGAGACAACCACCATTTCCAAGAGGTGAGTATTATTGGAAAGCATTTCACAACAATATTGCGTAAGGCTGAAGGTATGGCTGAAGGTATGGCTGAGTGTTTAGAAGTTTGCTTTGTAGTCATGAGGCTGAGTCCACCACTTCTTGGCACTTTGGGCAAATGGTTTTCATCATAGACCAAAACTGTTTGGAAAACCCTTTGGATGGATTGACTTCAAAGATCTGACCTTGTCACATATTGTGTTATATGATTTAGCCTAGGAATTACATTAAAGGTACACTGTGGAGTACTCAGCCATGTAACTATTAATTTAATGAGTAAAGCTTGTCAAAATCAATATATTCAGCAATATCTTTTTTTTTTTCAACAAATTTTTCATAGCCATTTTAAGAGAACCACATGTGATGAGATAAAATACGGGTGGGGCAGTGAGGACGGATGTTTTTGAAAAATTCACAAAATCATTAATTTTAGTTGCAAACAAATTTTATTGACACCAATGTATTTGTATTGTATTAGCATTTGTCAAAATCAGGCGTGGAAAACAACATCCATCATGTGGTGTCCGTTTTCATTTATGCATTTCTGAAGGCCTTTTTGGAAGTTGGCCTCCAATCTCTCCAGCATTGCTCTGTCGATTTGGGCAACTTCCATGTGAATAGCTTCCTTCAAATTGTCCAGTGTATGAGGTTTATGCACATACACACGTGCCTTGAGGTTTCCCCACAAAAAATAATCACACATGGCTAAATCAAGAGACCAAAGGAGCCGGGGAACGTCAGCAATCCTGGAAATGAGGCAGTCACTGAAGAGAGGGTGAAGAACGTCCATTAATGCTCTGGCTATGTGGGCCATCGCCCAATCCTGCTGAAACCACACACATTGAATAAGCATACGTTTTTGTCATAATTCAGGCTCAAAGAAGTTGTTTATCATCTCAATGTAATGCTCGGAGTTCACATTCTCATTATTGCCTTCAAAAAGTAAGGACCAATTGACGGCAGCTTTTTCAACAGCACACCAGACCGCCACTTTTGGGTTGTGCAGTGGTCTTTTTGTGCAGTTCTCTCAGATTTTCAAGAACCCAGTAACAACAGTTCTGTTGATTCACCATGCCACTGAGATGAAAATGAGCTTCATCACTCATTAACAAAATGAGGTTGTCATTTACCTCAAACATTGATTCTATATGATGTGCAAAGTTAAGCCACTGTGCATAGCCCCATGGTTTCCACTGTTGCCCAATGACCAATTTGTATGGGTGGAAATGCAGGTCTTCATGCAAAACACACCTTACTGATTGATTACAGATGTCAAGTCCAGTGGAATCCCTCCAAGCAGAATGATTCGGATTCCATATCGAACCTTGTTTAACATGTTCCACATTTTCCAAGGTCTGTACCTTTCGTGGCACCCCCCACCAGTCTCCTATTCATTAGTTTACCTCATGTACGAAGTGCATTCACCCAACGTAAGATTGTGTTACTGGTGGGAACAGCCTGATTTCGGTGAATGTTGAAGTGGCGATGAAACTCATGCTGAACAGACTCTTTATTCTTCTTGTAACTGTCATAGGCAAACACATGATGCTCTATAGTCTAAGGTGCCATGGCTTTACTTGAAAAGAAAAGAAATGCTAAGGCACCACAGACTGAATGGTACCTGTCAGACATATGTCCCTCCCCCTGGGGCTGAGTAATAACCATTTCAAAAACATCTGTCCTCTCTACCCCACCCGTTACCTTAGCATTATTTTGCCCATCTTTATGTTCTGAGTTCAAATGGGGTCAAATTTGCCATTCATCCTTTCGGGGGTCAATATAAGTACCAGTTGAACACTGAGGTCAATGTAATTGACTTTTACTCCACCCCAACAAAAATTGCTAGCTTGTGCCAAAATACTGATTTTTGTTGGTGTTCTACCTTCGCACTTGTATCTGCCTTTCTTATTTCCCCTTCATTTACTTCATCTTTCTCTCTCTTGTTGCTCATCTTGAATTTGCTATGGCGTGATTTGTTGTTGTTGTCGTTGTTATGATGATGATGATGATAATAACAGCGAGCTGGCAGAATTGTTAGCATGCCAGGCGAAATGCTTAGCAGTGTTTCATCTGCTGCTACATTTTGAGTTCAAATTCTGCCATGGTCGATATTCATCCTTTTTGGGGTCGATAAATTAAGCACCAATGAAACACTGTGAATTAAGTATCAGTGAAACACTGGGGTCGATGTTATTGACTAATCCTCTCCTCCCAAATTTCAGGCCTTGTGCCTTTCTTAGAAAGGATTATTATTATTACATGCTATATTAGCAGGGATGTGGTCTTGAGGTTTGGTGACAACAAACCTCTTCAAATCTCAAGAATCTTTCTTTGGATTCTTGTAGAGTACAAGATCGCATTTTTCTGCAGGTTAGTAATTTCAGTATCCTTCAGACTCTCAGATGGTAGTTTGGATATTGTCCTGATTATTATTATGATTCATTATTATTGAATGCAACAATCTGGCAGAATCACTAGCATGATGGGCAAAATATTTAGTGACATTTCATCTATACTTATGTTGTGAGTTCAAATTCTGCCAAGGTCGACTTTGCCTTTCATCCTTTCAGAGTCGATAAAATAAGTGGTAGTTGAGCACTGGGATCAATGTAATTGACTCATCCCCACCCCCAATCTTTCTGGCCTTGAGCCAAAATTTGAAACTATTATTTATTATTATTATTAAAGATGGTGAACTGAGAGAATTGGAAAAGTGTCAGAAAAAAATCCTTTGCAGTGTTTGTTTTAGCTCATTACATTCTGAGTTTAAATACCATCAAGATCTATTTTCAACTCTCTGAAGTCAATAAAATAAAGTACTAGTCAAGTACAGGAGTTGATGTTGCTGGCTAACCCACTCCTCTTAAAACTGCTGGCCTTGTGCCTTAATCAGAACCCATTGTTATAGTTGTTGTAGCTGTTATTATTATCATTGTTTTTATTTTTTCATTTGTTTTTTAATTAAAATTCTAAACAGTTTATATTTTTCTTTTGAACGTGTTTAGCATCATATTATAAAGAATCACTGAGCAGAATGAATGGCTCTTTGAGTAATGGTTCCCACCATTCCCACCATAACCAGTACTGTCAACACAGTCCCATACAACCAACACCAAAGTCTTACACTGTCACTGACCTAATTGATGGCTATACTTCAGCACCTATATCTTCAAAACCTATGGTAATTTATTAGATATCTATCTAAAACTTTTACTTTCTCTCTTTCTTTCCTTCTCCCCATTTCTCTCTCTCTCTCTCTCCCATTTTTTGAAATCCATGTGTGTTAACAGACAGCTTTAATATGCTCATGTTCATCAATACCTTATCTACTGTAAATTTTCACACTACTACTACTACTACTGCTGCAACAGTAGCAGTTATGTATCTTTGATAAGTTATAAATTGCAACTATGTAGATAACCTCTGACCCAAGTGAATAAGTATTTTTTAGTCAGCAAAGAGAACAAAGTGTGGAATGAGACTTCGAAAAGGAAAGAAGGTGAATGGAGTGTGGGGTGGGGTGGAGGAAAGAATAACGATTGAAGGAAGTTAGAAGTTAGGTTAGCTAGTCTAAATGTGGTTAAAGTTCTTTAATTAGCCTAAAAATAGTTTTACACTAGTCATACTAACAAATTTGTAGAACTAATCTTGGAAAATACAAATGAAAGGAATTTGTGTAGTGAGATTACTTAAATGAAAACTGAAACTACCCAAGGCTTTGCACATTTACAAAAGTCATCATCATCATCATCATTTAATATCCATTTTCTGTGCTGGCATGGGTTGGACGGTTTGCCCAGGCTCCATTCATCTATTTTGGCATAGTTTCTATAGTTGGATGCCCTTCCTAATGCCAACCACTGGGTGCTTTTATGTAGCACCAGCACCCACAAGACTAGGATCTTTTGGCTAAGTGAGGAATGTAGAGGACATGCCTGTATGCATAAATAGCCAGAATTTTACTTGAGAAGACACACCGTCTTCTCAAGCACAGCAAACTGCCAGAAGTCTCGGTCCCTTGCCATCTCATCTATAAGGCCCAACATCTGATGATCTTTTCTTACCACTTCATCCCACATCTACTTGGGTCAATCCCTTCCACATGTTCCCTCCACACTTAGAGATCAGCATTTCTTTATTTAGCTGTCCTTGTCCATGTGCATCTCATGACCATACCAGTGCAGAAGGATCTTGCACATTACATTTGATGCCTCATATACCCAATTTTTCTCTCAAATCACTTACACCCTGTCGTACATGCACACTGACATTGCTCATCCAGTGAAGCGTGCTGACTTCATTTCTTTCAAGCATTCACATGTCCTCAGTAGCTACAGCCCATGTCTCACCGCCATGTAGCATAGCTGTTTATACGCAGGCATCATACAATCCGCCTTTCATGCTGAGGGAGAGGCCTTTTGTTACCAACAAAGGTAGCAGCTCTCTGAATTTTGTCCTGCCTGTTCTTAATCTATCAGCTACACTTTTGGAACTACCTCCTCCATTGCTAACTCGGTCACCAAAGTAATGGAAACTGTCTACCACTTCTAAGGATACCCCTGGACATTTGAGTGGGGATCTGTACATTCCTGGTGTTTAATGCACCTGCACGTCTGCCACATATAAAGACTACTTTCTCTGCTGAACTTCCTATGATACTGTTGCATCGCTTATATATCCATAATTTGCACTGGGTACACCATACGGAGTTTCTACCTACACCTTTTCTACATATCAAGCAGGGCCATCTCCCTGAAGGGATAAGTGATTTGTCTGTTTTCCTACTTACTAGGACTTAGCTCTTTGCTAAATTAACTCTAAGGCCCTTTTGATTTCAGATCTTGCTTCCTCACCTGAAAATTCTTCTCTGGTTCTGCCAGCTCACAATCTGAAAAATATTGTATCTTTCACCTCTCCCCTTGTCTTTGTATAACTTATATATCCCTATCCCATTTTTTTTTTTCTTTGTAAACCCCCCGCTTTATATCTCTTCATGTTTTTATACATCCCTTTGAGCTATAGAGCTAATAAAGAAAAATTGTTTTTTTTTAATTGCCAAAATCATTCTTTTCATTTTTCTTTTTTTCCTTTGTTCGTTTAGTATCCTGGTCATGTTGGCAATCATGTACATGAAGATATGTACAATCATTCTGTAGGAGATTCTAACTGTAATAATATTGATCAGTCTAAAAGTCCACAAATTATGCAAGTTAAGCATACAGGTAAGTCTTATTGATTCATATCTTTTCGGAGCTCATGAGTTCTATTTCTTCATGGTTTCTTTTTCTATTGACTTTGTCCTCTTGAATGTTCAATACTGCATGCCAATAAAATGTTACTATAGTAACTCAAAAAACAACTAATATTACTAAATCTTTTGTTCTCATAGTTCCATTTTCAATGGTTGACCAATCCTGCAGCCCAGTTTAACACCAGGTTGTTTGGTTCCATTAGCTGTATTGACATTGTTGTCAGCATTCAGACCAGAAGCTTGAATCCCCACTCATATTTTTCTGCAGATATTTAAGCTGGTCATTAGCCCCATCAGTCCAACGATTCTGGGAAAACAAGACAGCAAAACTCATGAACACTGTCTCTTTTACCCTGATTGACTTAAATAAAAAACAAATTCTGGTGCCATTCAACACCATGAAATGGGAGGGGTCTATTAATGAAGCTGTAGGTGGTGTTGTGTTAAGCAATGTCAATCTGCTTTAAAATCTGTGGTGGTCAAAATTTGAAAGATATAATTTATCAAGAAGTGATTCTGGTGGTTGTGGTGGTCACTATCTAAAAGTTTGTAGAAGATTTATCGAAGGGTGATTTTGCTGGCAATGATTGTTGTGTTAATACTAATTGGAACCAAAGAGCAATGAAATACTTAGCAAATTATTTCTTCCTACATGCCTATACTCAGATTAAAAGTGGTTAAATTCAGTTTTTGAACAAAATCATGTCCTTATATCAGGAAGATAAATTCTTCAAACTTTCCAATTGATTAATTGTGAAATAAATCATTATTTCTAATGGGAAAAATTTTCATTTACACTTAAATTATCAAGTTCTCTTTATAAAGTGTTTCATTTCATAACCTTCATCAAATTCATCCCTATTATTTCATCTTCTGCAATAGAAAAGTATATTGTAAATCTCTCTCTCTCTCTCTCTCTCTCTCTCTCTCTTTCTCTCTCTCTCTCTCTCTCTCTCTCTCTCTCTCTCTCTCTCTCTCCCTCTCTCTCTCTCAATTCTAAAGAGATACTTATGAAATCTTTCAGGAACAAATAACCATCAGCATGCTAATTGCACTAAATTAGAAAAACTGAAACCTGGTGGTTCTTTAAATGGTCTAGAGCGTATACTGCCAGGTAATAAACCAGGACATTTGATGTCCTCTTCAAACAGTGTCAATCACAGCTGTGGCTCATATGAAAACATGCCCACTATGTCAAGTAACAATTGTTTATTCCATCCACAAGAGAATTCTATGGTTCCAAATACTAATGAACATTCACAACCTTCTGATAACTTTCTCATAATGAACTCACACAACTCAAAACCTAAGAAGAAACGACAGAGGCAGTATACATATGAACACTCAACACGAGACCAAGCCACCAACACTGACCTCAGTAGTAATGGTAAGTTACAATTCTTCTTATTTCTTTTCAAGCAAGATTATGGTCTGGTCATAGACTGGAGAGCTTACTTGATCCAGACCTCAGAGTGGTTACATTAGTTAGAAACAGGCATCTGTCATCCACTGGTAGGAATGCTAAAATGATAACTAAGTAGTTCTGGTGATTATCCAGTTTCCATTTCTTTAGTCTGTCTCTAGTCAGTCTCTGTTGGCATTTGCACCGGTATTTAAGCCAATGAGAAAATAAGTGAATGTTCAGCTGATCTACTAGAAATAACTGTCAAATCACTCAAATTACTATCTTTAAAAAAAATGCAAAGATAATATAGTCCTAGATAGATACACTGTCTCTAAAAAGATCTCCCTTAAACGACATCATTATTTGTACTTCTTTTATTTTACAAAATTAAGATAAACAAAGTTCTTTTTTAGTCTAAAATATACTCTCCTTCATTTTCTTCAATACTCTACCATCTATCTGGTAGACTTGCAAGGTCCCTCTTTCAAAAATCAGTTCTCTGTGAAGAAAAATATTCCTCCAGTAATATTCTGGCCTCGTCTACGAAATTCATATTTTTTCCATCCAAATGATTTTGAAGACTGTGGAATAAATGATAATCAGATGGAGCAATGTCCAAGGAATATGGTGGGTGGGGCATTGTTTCTCATTCAAACTGCTCCAGCCTTTGGAATGTCATCCTTGCTGTATGTGGCCGAGGAATATCCTGATGGAAGAACACCTTTCGTCTTGACACCAAAGATGGTCGTTTTTCTTCTAGCACTGACTTAAGTAGCTCAAGCTGCTCACAGTAGATCTCCTTTGTTATCATTTGGTTTTTGTTTGATAGTTCAAAGTGGACTAAACCTTTCATAACCCACCAAACAGATAACAACACCTTACGTGGATGAAGACCTTGGGTGCTGGTGTTTCTCACTGCCTTCAGCGCTTAACATCTTTATAGAGAACCCATTTCTCATCACTGGTTCATTCATGAGATGTGACTGCAAAGAAGAGCACACATTCACTCTCTGTGTTCGATTAGACTTGGAAACTTTGTGAGGAACCTATTGACCCAATTTGCTGACTTTTCCAATTGCACACAGGTGTCAATGAATGCCTGAATGACCAAATCCAAGCTTCTCTGCTAGTTCCTCAACAGTTATGATGGGATTTTGTTCCTCCAGGGTTTGCAAGACGTCCTCATCAAGCTCTATAGCCCTTCCAGGACGAGGCTTGTTTTCTAGGTTGTAGTTTCCGGCTCAGAATTTCTGGAACCACCATTAACACTGGCTTACACTTATTGTCCGATCTCCATAGCGAGTTGAAATTACCATGCCTTCAGAACAGAAGGAAAGGACCATGTGCGCATGCTAGAAATAACAGTAAACTATGAATGTCATTCTTAATTTTAATTTCAATTTTATTTTATTAATAGCCCTCTTCTCTTCTCACATATTTTGTACTCATTTTTGATAAGGTTTTTCAAAAAAACCAAAACATGTAATGTAAAAACCCCCCCAAAAAATTTTTTTATAGTGGCATTTTCATTTTTATTTATCTTTATAATATATATATATATATATATATATATATATATATATATATCAAAAGGGTTAGAGAGCTAAGGTGTTAGAGATAAGAGAAAAAGCTGTGAAGTTTTGGAAAGAGAATAGATATGTCTTATGGCATCTTGAGTTGTACTGGAAGCAATATACAGAACGCAAAAGATCCACTATTATCCTTCACAACATTTGCGGTATAGTAGCAGGAGAGGATGAAGAGGAGATTGTGATCAGAATATGAGTTATAAGGGCATAAGTGATAAAAATGAGGGCAACAGAAATATGGGTAACAATAGCACGGATAACAGACAAATGAGTGATAGAATGACTAAGAGGGGCAAATGGTAGGTGTGTTAGAGGGATGAGAGGCTATCAAGAAACTAAAGCTAGAGTCTTGACAGTATATACACACACACGCACACACAAATTTTTGTATGTACCATAACCTAACAGTATGTGCCTATATATACTCATATACACCTACATATACAGAAATTTAAACCTCTATTTTGCCATTTATACAAGCTTAAACATCTGTTTCTAAACAGGCAGGTCTTTTCTTACACAGCATGTCCCCATCAGCACAATGCTTCATCATTTCTTCTGTGAGATGCAACAGCTTCAGGTCTGTTTTCATCACTTTGTCCCATGTCTTCCTTGGTCTCTCTCTTCTACAGGTTCTATTTGTTTTGAACATATGGCACTTCTTTACAGAGCTCTCCTCCTCCAGATTCAACACATGCCCATAATAACAGTTTTGACACTATATCTGATTCCTCCTCTGTTCAATTTTTCTCTCAGCTGATTTGTGCTCCAACATTCATACACACAAATATTAGTCACCTAGTGGATTGTGCTTGCATCAGCTCTTTCTCATGAAGAAACTGTAAATTGACCTTTAGTAGTTTTGATATACTGCAGAAAATATGTCTTTTGTCCTCTGATTTTAATGCATCTTAACACACACACACATACCCTTTTACTGAATCTACTATTTGGAACTCCAATTCCTTTTTGCATTTTTCATTCACCAGCAACTAAACAGTTGCCCAGTTTAACCATCACCTGACCTTTCGGTGTCTTTACTCTAAGTCTAGGCCTCTAGTTTCAGGGTGATTCCTTTCCTTCTTTCTTTCATTATTCCCTTTCATTGAGCCGTCATTGCCAGATTACCTTTGCTGTTTGTAAGACATTTTAGCCAACTGTAAATTAGACAAGATGTTCACATCAGCCAATTGTAGGTTACCTCAGTAAAGGTATTTGTTGTAATTGTAGCATTGTTATATTTTCTTAATTTCAAATTTTATAATTTTATAAAATTTTATAATTTATAATTTTATAATTTCTTTTTAATTTCAGAAGGCACTCTGGAATTTTCTCCTTTGAAGAAATCGCCATCCATACCCGATAAAGAACTCATTTCTTCAGCATACAGTTTGTCCAATTCAAAACCAAGTATGCAGACACTAAATACAGACACTCCTATATTAGAAGAAAATGTTTGTTGAGGGTTAATCAACTTTATAGTTCTTACCAAGAATTTATTATCCTAACCCAAAGAATGTTCAACAATGTACATGTGTGTGTTGCATGACTTGTAATGTAACATAACCTACACAGCTTGTTCAGAATTTGAAAGCAAAACATACAGGTTACACCTTGTAACAGTTTTAAACACATCATCATCATTCTCATATCATCCCCATCATCTTCATCATCATAATCATCATTGTCATCTTTTATAAATATCATATCACTGAAGTATAATAAAAAAAATGTTTTGAGGAGTAAAATTAAATCTACAAAATAATAAGAGAAAAGACAAGAAGTTTCCAGAAAATTTTTTTTTTCATATCTCCTGCAATATCTGCTTTTTGTTATTGAAGTAGATTTTGACTCCCAAACAGGATTATCAAAACTTCTGAAATACTAATACTACTAATGATAATATCAAAAAAGAAAAAAAATACAAAAAGAAAAGACAGTAAGTAAATAGAAAGGATTGGGCAAAATAAATAATTCAATAAAAAAGACAAAACTAAAAAAAAAAAAAGAACCAAGAAATTTGTGATTCTTTCCTCATACAGAGAAATATATAATTTGATAGCATTTTGTTAATTTATGTAAACAATTCAAAAATTGTCTTCAGAAGCTGAATCTTTGAGTAATAGAATGGAATGAAAAGAGTAATTGTATATGCCCTTGAGGATATATATATATATTAACATCACCATTGTTGTCATTGTTTTAATGTCCACTTTTCCGTGCTCAAGTGGGTCAGACAGAATTTATTGTCAGATTTTCCACAACTGAATGCTCCTTCTGTCATCAAACTGCACCTGTTTCCATGCAAGGTAAAATTTCCCCATGACAAAAAGTTTTCATGGAAGATTGGAAATGGAAAACACTTCTTGCATGATAGTGACACGTTTTTACAACTATCATGCAAAGTCAAAGCTATAAGACAGTAACAAACACATGCATGCATATATATAATGTGTGTGTGCATGCATATCTTTTATCTTTTACTTGTTTCAGTCATTAGATTATGGTCATGCTGAAGCACCATCCTGAAGGTGTTCATTTAGTTAAATGAATCAACTATAATAATTATCTTTATAGCCTTATTCTCACTTATGGGTACGTAAACAAACCAACACCAGTTGTCAAGTGGTGGTGAGGGACAAAAACACATAGACACACACAGACATATGCATATTTATATATAATGGGTTTCTTTCAGTTTCCCTCTGCATGATCCACTCGCAAAGCTTTGGTCAGCCTGAGGCTATAGTAGAAGATACTTGCCCAAGATATATATCATATGCACATACACATAGATATACATGCATATTTATACATACATATATATATATATATATATATCATATATGGGTGCAAATAACATGAAATACATAAACAAGAAAAAATGGAAAACAAGACAAGTAAACATATAGAAAGAATGCTTCATCAGCTGTCGGCTGTCTATCTACTCCTCATTTTGAGCATTCAATGACAATATGAGTCTTCAAAGACAGTTGCTCCCATATATTCTAAAATAAAATTTAGGATTTAAGAAGGGTCAAAGCTGGGAACAAAAAAATGACAGTGGAGACATACAAGGAAACTAAAAGAAAACAAACATGGAGGGTTGTTAGACCAGAACAAAAGAAAAATAGTGAACGCTGGGAGAAATATCTACTCAGAAGTTTAAAAGAGTG
>NC_069000.1:28436307-28473988 GCF_001194135.2 Octopus bimaculoides | reverse complement strand
CAGTTTTGTTAAAACTGTGCGATGAACGGGAACGGGAAACTCAGAGTAACAGTCTTTTGTTATATTTCTGCTGCTTTTAAACAAAGCATATTACTCTACCTCTGGTATTTGAGTACTCTTTTTTCCACCTTGTTGCACATTTCATGTGCTTACTCCGGTATATATATATATATATATATATATATATAATATGTGTGTATATATATTATGTATGGATGTATATGTATATATTTTCACACACACACGTGCATATATATATATATATATATATATATGTGTGTGTGTGTGTGTGTGTGTGTATATATATGTATATGTATATATGATTCTTTGAAATATTTGAAAACGGGTCCAATAAACATATTCTATATTTTATGAAGGGCAATTTTTCTTTACAATGAGTTATTGAAACTTGGTTTAAATGTCTGCATCTGCATTCCATTAGAAAATTGAGCACACACATACACACACACACACATTCATATAATTTGTAAACATCTAATTATTACAGTGGGAAAATTATCAGAAAAACCATTCTTATTCATTTCAATGGATGGACAAGCAGATTTGACCACTGTAGTTGTTCATTGCTACAATTCAACTAATCTATGAATACTCTGTTTAAACACCACTTATATAACACCAAATCATGAACTGAAACAGCTTTCATATGGCCACTTGGCTTGCTTGATAGAAACAGCAAAGCCAAATCTTCTTCAAATCATATTCAGCCTGTCTTAGGAATGGGCAAGGAGAAATACATTAGAATGAATAGGCCTAACTATACAAGAAAAGAGATGATTGTCATGGATGGAGATATCTTTGATCAGAGCTGATAAGTTGTTGAAATACCAATAACGAAAACTTGTACTTGATTTAAGATAGATCACTTATGTATAAATTGTGATATAAGTGGGCTGTGAGAGGAGATTACATTATAAGATTAATAAATTCAAGTTGGTCCTTCTTTACTAATATGAACTTCAAAATCTCAACAAGATTTTATTTTTATTTTTTATTTTTGTCCTGATTGTCATATCTGGAAGATTATTGAACAATAACCATTATCTCTGTGAAATAAGACTCAAAGCTTTGAAGCTATGTGAAGATAAAAACTTATATATGTGTAAGCATATATATACATGTGTGTGTATGTGTATGTATTGGGTCATACCATAAATAATGCAGTTTTTTTCAATTACATGAACTAAAAATTGGAGTGGGACAGAATAAACTACCTGCATCAATTTGCTGTAAAAGCAGGTAGTAATTTTGCCTTGTCCATATTCTTAGTGTGAGTTTTGAAGAGTTCAGTTCAATTTTAACAGTTATTTTTTCAAAGCTATAATGGAAGAGGCAAAGGAACATATTCAGCATATTTTGCTTTATGAATTCAATAAAGACAACAAGGCAATGGAAAATGTGAGGAATATTAATGCAGTATATGGGGATCAGACAATAAGCATAAGCCAAGGTCAACAGTGTTTCTAGAAATTCTGAGCCGGAAACTACAACCTTAAAGATTAGCCTTGTCCTTGAAGAACTGTAGAGCTCGATGAGGACATGCTGCAAACCCTGGTGGAACAAAATCCCATTGTAACTGTTGAGAAACTAGCAGATAAACTTGAATTTGGTTATTCAACCACTCATCAACACTTGCATGTCATCGGAAAAGTCAGAAAATTGGGTCAATGGGTACCTCACAAAGTTTCCAAGTCTGATCATGTGCTCTTCCTTGTTGCTATGTCTCATGAATGAATCTTTTTTTAACTGAATAGTGACTGGTGAGGAGAAATGGGTTCTCTATAAAAATGTCAAGTGCCAAAGACAGTGAGTAAAGAAAGGAGAAACACCAGCACTCCAGGCTAAAGAAGGTCTTCATCCACATAAGGTGTTGTTATCTGTTTGATGGGATATGAAAGGTTTAGTCCACTTTGAACTTTTAAACCCAAACCAAACGATAACAAAGGAGATCTACTGCGAACAGCTTGAGCAGCTTAAGTCAGCACTAGAAGAAAAATGACCATCTTTGGTTTCAAAACAAAAGGTGTTCTTCCATTAGGATATTGCTCGATCACATACAGTGAGGATAACATTCCAAAGGCTGGAGCAGTCTGAATGGGAAACGATGCCCCACCCACCATATTCCCTTGACATTGCACTATCTGATTATCATTTATTCTGCAGTCTTCAAAATCATTTGGTCAGAACAGTACTGAGGAGTATTTTTCCTCACGGACAAGTGATTTTTGGAAGAGGGACCTTGCAAGTCTACTAGATAGATGGAAGAGTATTGTAGAAAATGAAGGAGAGTATATTTTAGATTAAAAAAGAACTTTGTTTATCTTAATTTTGAAAAGTAAAAGAAGTATTAAAAAATGCATTATTTATGGAATGTCCCTATATATATATATATATATACTTTATTTAAAAGCAGCAGAAATATAACAAAAAAACGTTACTCTGAGTTTCACGTTCCCGTTCATCGGACAGTTTTCTAACAAAACTGTCCGATGAACGGGAACATGAAACTCAGAGTAACGGTTTTTTTGTTATATTTCTGCTGCTTTTAAATAAAGCATATTACTCTACCTCTGGTATTTGAGTACTCTTTGTTGCACATTTCATGTGCTTACTCCGGTATATATATATATATATATATATATACACACACACACACACACACACACAAGAGTGTGTGTAAATATATATATGTTTGTACATATGTATGTATATGTATCTTTTATCTTTTTATTTTGAATTGGGCTGTGGGCATGCCAGAGTACCACCACTTTCAAGAGTTTAGTCGAACAAATCAACACCAGTACTTATTTCTTCCTTCTAGACTTGGTACTTGTTCTGGCAGTCTGTTTTGCCAACCGCTAAGTTAGAGGGATGAAAACAAACCAGCATCAATTATCAATTGGTGCTGGTGAACAAACACAAAGGCACATATACACACTCACACAGTGAGCTTCTTTCAGTTTTCCACTACCAAATCCATACAAGGTTTTGATCCCAGTACTATAGCAGAAGATACCTGCCTGAATTGTGGTTGTGAAGCAAATTCATATCACACAGCCATGTGTGTGTGTATACACGTGTATTTGTGTATGTACATGTGTGTGTATATATATATATATATATATATATATATCAGATAAAAGGGAATTTATAAGTCCGAGGTGTATCCTCAGTCAATCCTTCAGCTAACAGAGTATATAGAAGTGGACAGTTTTCCTGAAAGGAAAGCATTCACACAAACTGAATTCCAAGATTAATTAAATACTTGCAGAATATAATAAAGTCCACGAATGGTATTACATTTATTCTTTCATTACAGTTTTTTCAACAATATATGGTTCACATACATCATTAATGTAAATATGAATGATTGAATAATATTACAACTTAGTACAAGTGATCCATTTCATTTCATCAAAGGTCAAAAATACGATATAATTTACCCTTGGAAAATTGATATACATTGTTGTTTGTTAAGATCACAGAATATATGTAAACCTTTTATTTTTTATCTTTTGCTTGTTTCAGTCATTAGACTGTGACTGTGCTTTGAAGAATTTTTTGTTTTTAAATGAATCAACCCCAGTACTTTAATTTTTTTCATTTGGGCCTGGTACGTATTCTATCAATCTTTTACCAAACGGCTCAGTTATGGAGACATAATCACACCAACAGCAGTTGTCAAGCAGTGAAGGGGGACAGACACAAACACACACACAATACAAGAGGCTTCTTTCAGTTTCTGTCTATTAAATCCACTTGGAAGGCTTTGATTGGCCCAAGGTAGAAGATGCCATGTAGTAGGACTGAAACTAGAACCATATTACTTGGAAGCAAGCCTCTTACTACACAGCCACACCTACAACTATGCATATATCTAAAACTAATGGAACAATTACTTTTCAAAATAACAAGTTTCTATTGGATGCAAATAACTGATCATTATAGGAAAAAATATGTAAACATTTATGTAAGTCAAATAAAATTAATAACTGACAGTATAAATAGTCTATACTTGCAATAACACACACATAAATATTATTACGAGATATATAGTATAAGAAGTTGTTGTAAATGATCAAAATATAAATTTAAATGGAAATAATAATTAAAATAAGAGCGAATGAGTGTGATGAAAAAACAAATAAATGAAAGAATGAATAACTTTTGCAACTATAAGAGAAAGAAAAGGGATATATATAGAAGATAAGAATAATGGGAAGAATGAAAAAAACTGTAGTGTGGTAAAGCATCTAAAATGAAGAGATACACATATATGCTTATATATGTGGAAAATATAATGTAACATCATGCAGTGCTTACAACTTACAAGTTATAAAGGGAGAGGTGATTGCAACTAGAAAGGAATAATAGTCTGGGAAATTAGACAGGCAGCAGTCACCAGCAAAGTAAAAAGCTGATAATAAAAACTAACTAAATATAATTTATATAATAATTATCATCAATGGGTTTCATGCTTGCATGAGTCAAATAGAATTTTGTTGGGGTAAATTTTCTATGGCCAGAAGCCCTCCTTGTTGCCAACCTTCATCTGTAATATTTCCCCATGACCAGACATGGAAGATTGGAAACAAAGTACATTGCTTGCATGACAGTGACACTTGTTTACCATGTGATGCCATAGCAAGAACACAGTAACCCACATACACAAATGTGTGTGTGTGTGTGATAATCATGTGTATATAAAATGTGCATGATGGGATATCCTTAAAACAAAGATTAATAAAAGTTGGTTTATATTGAAAAGAAATGTATATATCTATGAGTATACAGAGTGTGCATGCATCTATATGTTAAACACACAGGCAGTAAAAAGCAGATCATAACAAGATGAGGTAGTTTAAATTTTAAACTATACTTAGGTATAGCTAAAAAAATATTTATGTGCATGAATGTTAACATACAAGCAAACACTGTATGCGTGTGTATCATCCAACATCCATTTTCCATGCTGACATGGGTCAAACAGTTTGATAAAATCCTGTGAGCTCCAGGGCCAGATCAATTTCCAATGTCATAGACATAGTTGCTGTTGCTGGATGCCCTTCCTAACACCAACCACTTTACAGGGTGTACTGGGTGCTCTTTTTCTAGCCGCCATCATTAGTGAGATTGCCAAGTAACTTCTCAGATGAGAAAAGAATGGGAAAAAGAAAAGAAACACTCTTGACTAATTGGGTAAGGAAGAATTTAAAAGAGGCCAGTGGTTTTATGCTCGGTTTTGAAATGCTAAAGTATGATAGAGGGACAAGAACAGGTATCTTGCAATAGAAGAAATACATGACTGCACTACATTACATAAGAAGGGGAGAGGGGATAGTTACATAAGAGTGTGATGGGAGAATAATAGATGGATAGAGGTGGAGCTAGTGGTCAATGTAGTGAGGGATAAGCAAGGGTGGAGGTGCATTTGATAGGAAATTCCAATGTGAAGATGAAGTTGAAAGAAATATAAGTGGCTCAGGAATCAAGATAGATCAGAAGAGAGAGCAATGATATGCAAGGTATTGGAACTGTGGAGAGGGAGATGTAGAGGTACACAGGGGGCTATTATAGATGGTGTTTTGATAGTGAATAGCAGAGGAGAGTGCTTCACTGGAAATAGTTTGGGAAGGGGTAATGATCCTTTCTACTGAAGGCACAAGGCCTGAAATTTATGAGGAGGGGACTAGTCAATTACATCGACTCCAGTCATTCACAGGTACTTAATTTATCAACCCCGAAGGATGAAAGCAAAGTCAGCCACAGCAGAATTTGAACTCAGAATGTGAAAACACACAAAAAATGCTGCTAAGCATTTTGCCTGGTGGACTAATGATTCTGCAAGCTCGTTGCCTTCTAGGAAGGGATAATAATGCATATGAGAGGTAAGAAGTGGTTCCAGGATTTGGGAATGTAACAGGAAGTGCAAGCCAAGTAGTGCCAAAGTTAGAGGAGCGATGGGTGTTAGGGGATGAAAGGAGGGTTTGGACCCCTCACGTACAAGCATAACCAGGGTGATTTTAAGACATCATTTTTGGTGGGGATGGATGGGTTTTGTGCACAGTGAATTGCCAATCTTCTCTGTTCTTTGTAATCTCCCCATAAGGCTCTGCTCTTGAGATCAGCTTTCACTACTTCATCTCATGTCTTCCACAAGTTCTATCCACTTTATGTTTGACACTTATTTACACAACTGTCCTCATCCATACACATCACAAGACCAAACCACTGCAACAACAAACTCTTGCACACTACATCTGATTCTTCTTATGACCACTTTTTCTCTCAATACATTTGCACAGGCATGCTGATATTGAACATCCAACAAAGCATACTAGTTTCATTTCTCTCTACTCTTCCCATATCCTCTGCATTCAGGACTCATGTCTTACTACCCTGTAGTGCTGCTGTTTATACACATGCATCAAACAATCTGCCTTTCACTCAGAAATGTTGCCAACAGAGGTAATAGCTCTCTGAACTATTCTTATTCTAGCAACTATACTTTCAGAATATCCTCTTCCACTGCTAATTATGTTACCTAGGTAATAGAAACTATCCACCACCTCTTGGGGGCCTCCAGGGCATTTGAAAAAATTTGTTTCTCTATTATCTTTCATGTTTATGGCTTCCATGCATCTTCTGCATACAAACGCTACTTTCTCTATTAACCTTCCTATTATTCCACTACACTTTTTATGTGTCCATAGCTTGCACTGGGCACACCATTTGGAATTTCTTCCTACATCTTTCCTACATAGCAAGCAGAGCCATTTACTTGAAGGGAGTGATGTCCTGTTCATTTTTCTGCTTACTAGAACTTCGGATTTGCTAAGTTAATTTTAAGGCCCTTTGATTCTAAATTTTGCTTCTACACCTGGAATTTCTTTTCTAATCCTGCTTTGAAAATAAAATCATCAGCATATAGTTATTTTCAAATTCCTCTGTAGTGGCCACTACAGAGGAATTTGAAAATAACTATTCTAAATCCTTTGTTTTTACTCATGGCTAATTCTCATATTACTGATAGCACCCCTGTATATTACTTGTATAGCTTTCAAACACCATTTTTCTATCCCTTGCTTCCTCAGAGACTGCTATATTACAGAGTGAGGAACTCTGTTGAAGGTTTTCTCCAGGTCGCAATGGTTTATTTTTAGCTAAATACTTCTGCTTTTGTCATACTAAGAGGGCATCATCAGTAATACTTCTCAACAGAAAACCAAACTGCATCTCATCTAGTCTAATTCTGTTCCTGCAGAACATTACCATATCACCTTTCTGCAATGTAAACTTGTCATCTAGCTTTTTTTTTCTAGCTACCTGATATATTTCTCTGCTACCCCCATTTTTTCAATCCTGTCTCTGCATTTAGTTCTGTCTACCTTGTTGTTCCACTACCATGTCACCTTTGGTCTGACCAGGACTTTACACCAGCTACTGGGTTTATAACTCTCAGTAGGTTGTCCCATAGGAACTTCCATCTGTCCTCTATGCCATACATCTCTATCAAAAGCTTCCTCTGGTATCACCAAACTATGGTCCACAAGGTCAGTTCATCCAGCCCACTGCCACACTGTACCTTTTGTCTAAGTACTTGCAATGAGAGTTCATTTGCTTCTAGTATGGCATTAGTGTTTGGAACAACTGATGTCTGTGAGCAAACATTTTCAATAATGAAGTATGTGAAGTCAGCACATCAAACAAGGTTGGCTGATGAACATTTGAAAGCAATTCTCTTGGTTGGATGCAGCAATTCCAAAGTAAATATCGATATCTTCAAAGCTAAACACCAGTTTCACAAATCTCACTAACCTTTTTTGCTGCTTAGTTTGTAAGATTCGGGTATGTGCACACTGGTGATCTTATTGCTAACATCACCTTCTTTGATAAGTTTTGGTAAATAATAAGTTGGTTATCTTTATTCTTTGTATATTCATTGTATTGTATTGAACAAAATGGTTATGCAGTCTGTACTCATTATTCTCTCAGTTATCTGGCCCACCATGTAAAAACTTTGGTGTCACCCCCACCCACCCCTGCTCTAGGATATCTCTAAATTTCTGGCTGTTTTCAGGGTCTTTGAGTTTCCATATCTTTCTTTTCCAGACTGGTTTATTTCACTGAATCCTTCTAGTCCTATGTCACTAACCTATATTGGGTTGTACATTCCTTGCCTGGGAGAGACTTTGCATTTACAAGTGTCTGTCTATCCCATATTCAGGGGAGTCAATCTGGTTTGTGTGCCCACCAGATCAGGTGGTTGGCTGGTTTCCTGAAGTTAGCCTTGCTTGCTCTTCATTTCTAAAACCAAAACTGTAACCACCATGCATACCATGAAATCCATTGATGTACTGCCCAACATGTCCATTGAAGTCACCAGCCATAATCAAATTTCTGTAATTTGTCATTGAGGCAATCTTCAAAAGAACTAAAATTGGCTCTTCTGTTCATCTGCCAACCCAGATTGTAAAGCATATATAGAGTTAAATGTAACTTCTGATTTATTTAAGACTAGTTTCATCTTACCTATCCTACCACTCATTCTTACTACCTCAGTTACTTTATCTACTCATTTTTCTGACGAAAGTATACCTACACCATCCACCCTGTTGCTACTACACAATCAAAAGAATTTGAACCTCTGTTCTTGCTCATTGAGAATGTAGCTGAAGCTTCCCTCCATTTTACCCCTTTGCACACAGCACATGCCTGCTTCAAAATTTCAGTTCTCTCACTGTCCCTTCTTTCATTGTGCCAGCATTGATGGTGCTGGTCCTAAATTTGTAGTCTCGGAAGGAAGACTGGGAAAATAGTTCTTGGACAGTTGTCAGTACCAGAAAACAGATTTGTGTGAACTTTTGGCAGAGGGCTTTTGTACAGGGCTAAATTACTCAATGAATTACAATTTTCTCAATCCCACAAACCATCTAAGACAAGCACCAGCAAGGAGTGAAGGAGGTGGGTAGATTTCAGGTTAGCCAGAAGAGAGCAGACAGTACATAGCAAGGACTAATATCTGCATTTGTAACCACACACATCCTGCATACATAAATACATGTACACATACATGTATACAACTCACATAGCCATGCATGCATGTAAGCTTGTGGTGGCAAAAGGGGGTATACCAAAATATCATACATACATAAAGAAGAAAGAGTGCATAATGAGTTGCCTGGGAACTAAATTCATGTACATTTCAATCAAAAGTTGTGGGGTAGGGCAGAGAAAGTTCCAGGCTGCTGTTAACTCTATGAGACCCTATTGAAATTATAGTTCATCTTTTGCGATATTTCTGTAATGTATGTGTGCATAATGCAACTAAGTCAACCTGTTTTCAATACTATCTACCTTATTTTTCACATGTGTGTCAGAAGATTCACACTCTCTCTCTCTCTTTGTGTGTATAAGGCTATTCCTTCTGTGATCTTAAACAAAAATATATAGCATAATTTTCCAAGTGTAAATTATATTACATTTTTGACCTTTGTCTAATGAGATGAAATGGATCACATGTACTCCATTGTAATTTACCCAGTCATTCATATTTACATTAATGATGTATCTGAAACAATGTATTGTTGAAACAGCCATAATGAAGGAATAAAGGTAATACCATAACCACCATCCTTGGACTGAGCATGAGTGCTCAATACTGCATTGGTGGATAATGATTCTTGCCATGTGGCAGGCTTGATAATTGTTGTGGGGTTTCTCTCTTAACATGAAACCAATGGTAGCTTTAATCCTTTAGTATTTAAACCAACCGTATCCAGCTCAAATATTTTACTTGTTTTATGTTCAAATGGGTCAGATTTGGCCTCTCACCCTACAATGTTATTCTAAAAATAAACAATCCCATCATCATAATCTTGAAGCTACAAGATAATGCATTATTAATTCAACACAATGTGAATACATAAGACCTACATTTGATAGAGCAATCTGAATACTAAAGAATTAACTCATAAATAAAGTATTTTCATTAATTGACTCTGCAATGATTTAGCACAACTGACAAGATGATGAACGTACAACTGGAAATTTTACATCTTTCTCTAATATGTTTTGTATTGTTCTTGTTGTTTTCAAAACTGTACAGATTTCATAGGAAATAACTTCATAAACAATTGATTTGTCAAATTCGTTGTCTTAACAAAACACTTCCTGACTGTTTATTGTAAATCAGACTAAAATACACCACCTGGCCTTCATGTATGCGTGTGTGTATATATATATATATATATATATATATATACTTTAAAAAAAAAGAAAAAACATGGAAAACCTAGCTATGTTATTCTGGAATATTTTTATCGTCTTAATGTACATTTCACAGACCTCACCTTTTTATATATGCTATCAATTGACAGTTATAAAAAAAGTTTTATTGATATTATTGTTGTTGTTGTTGTTATTAATATTGCATTTCATCCTTCCAGACGTTGATAAAGTACCAGTTAAGTACTAGAGTTGATCTAATCAACTTATTCCTCAAATATTCATTCTTCCTCAAATGTGTTCTCTTGTACATATATGAGTAACTATTATTATTGTTGTTGTCAGCAAAGTAAGACATGTTTTGAGAGCTCTGTGAGTTTGGATTTTGTGGCTTTTTTCAAGTTTCTTGACTGGTTTGTTTGTGTGTTTTTGTTTTCTGAACTCCTTTTGGTGTGCAGCAGGAGTTCTTTTGTTGAAAGTTCACCTCAAGGTCAACTGCCTCAAATACAAAGAGATGTGAAGAAAGCTGCAAGCAACAGCAGAAACGGGGGCACCCCTAGTGCAGCAGCAGCAGAAACCAACCCCATCACCAACAGCAGCAGCGATGCCACCTCCAGCCATCACCAGAGCACCAATAACACCAGAGGGTGTACCACCATCAGCCAGAGTAACACCACCAGCTGGAGTACCACAACCACCAGCCAGAGTACCACCACCAACACCAGTCAGAGTACCACCACCAGTTGGAGTACCACCACCACCAACAACAACAACTACTGTAGCAGTAGCAGCAGCCAGAAATGAAGAGCCAGAGAATATCCTCCTTCCTGACCAAAACAACTTGGACAGTTCAAGTACTGAGGTCGAGAAGGGGGAATGGCAAACAGTTCCCCTTAAAAAAAGAAAAAAAAATAGTAGAAGAAAAGAGGTGGAAGGCACAAACAGGAGGAAATTCCCAACAGCAGCAACACGCACACACAACAACCAACAACAACAACACAACCACCAGCACTACCACCACAAACACTGACACAGTACAGAGCACAAACACACTGTGCAAAACACACACCTCACAGCCATCGACACCGACAACACACACTTTGTTAAATACATCAGAGAATACACAGACACCACAATGGAAGACTTTGTCTTCCCAACACACAATGCACCACCACCACACATAAATATTTTAAAACTAAAGCACAACACCTACAACACATTAAAAATTAACTTTCCAAATGTTGTTGGGTCATTTCAAAAAACATTTTCTAAAGGACTGTATAAAAACCTCATGGAAACGCCCACAACAAAGACCACAGGGACACCCCTGCCAGCAACAATGGTAAGTAGAGCTCTTCTCCATGATAAATTTATTTTACAATGGTGATGCTCAGAATAGGTTATATAGAATAGGGGCTTCGGCTTGCCTTGGAAACAAGGTCACCTTTTAAATGAAGCTGTCCCTAGTGTAGATGTTGCAGCCATTAGTGAATCTAGACTATCCAACCCATGGGACCTCATCACCTTTTCCGGTGGTAATGAGATTTTTCTATCTGTGTGTTGGCCAGGAAGGGGCAGTGGTGGACTGTGGTGCTTTTCTGGAGGGATCTGGATTTGAAATTAAAGGCAGTCTTCCTGGATCCAGAGGTAAGTTGGAGGTCCTAGATGTGAACAGCAGTGACGGCAGTGCTTTCAGACTGGAGGATGCCTATGCTCTGATAGGGGCAGGGTGGTCTGATTACTTCAAGCTTCTGGAGGTTTTCCTGGGAATGTCTTGGACTTTAGTATTAGTAGGGGATTGGGATGCTGTCTTAGATGGACGTTTCGATTGCGTGGGAGTATCTAATAGGAGAGGAGGGTGCAAAAGCCTCAAAAACCTGCTCACGGACAGGTACCAACTAGATTACACGAATGTGGACTTGGACAAACTGCATCGGGTCACCTAGATCGTATCTAGATAGGGTATTTTGTATGCCAGCAGACAAGGAGAGCATAGGTTATCCACAATTTTAAATGGTCGGCTACACAGACTACAAATTTGTGATCTGCACAGTCGACTTAGACAGGCTTCATAGATAGGGTCCCGGTTACTGGAAGCTGAACACATCATTACTGGCAAGGCAAACTTACAAAGACCGGATTAGCAAATTAGTTAAGCAGACGATGACGAGGGCAATCATCAACAACAACTGGTGGTTTGCTCTTAAAAGGGCAATTAGAGTAGAATCGATTAGCTTTAGCAAGGTATTAGCGGTAGAGAGAAATATAATAGAGGGAGATTTTGTTAGAAATTTTCAATGAGGCACTTAGGACAGGCATCGCAACTGACGTGTTGGCAGCGAGAGTGACCCTCGACCAAACACGAAGGCTGCATTGTCAGAGCTAAGGCATGTTCACTAAGCAGGGAGGAAACAAAAGCGTCATGATAGGCCCACATGGTGGAGGCGAAAAGTGGCATAAACACCATTCAGACTTTGGTTGACCAGAGTGGATGTGTGGTGTTCAAGTCGAAACAGATGTGTGAAGCTTTTCAGCGGCACTTTGCTCGACTGTTCAGAACAAATGGTAGGACAGATAATAGAGCAGACATCAGTGTCTACCTAGACGGCCTACCATGATTCTTCATGAGCAAGGCAGAATGCTGTGAAAGGCTGATAACAGTGGCAGAGACACGGGAAACAATGAAGAGTTGCACGAGGGGTAGATCGTCGGGTTTGGATGGTCTACTCTACAAGCTTGATATTTCAATGCTAGGCTTATTTGCGAGCCACTTAGCAAACATCTACTGCAACTAGCAACAGAATAGGAGAATCCCCACTTTTGTCTGTCAAGGGGCGGTAGCACTGCTGAGAAAGGACGCAAACAAGGGAGACATTATAGAGAATTTCAGGCCCATCACTCTGCTTAGTGCAAAGTTGAAGATTTTGGCCAACGTGTTAGCAAAGAGGTTGGTGCTTGTCATAGAGAAGCTGGTTGGCGAGACGCAAACATGCACCATACCAACCAGGAGTATTCATGCTAACCTCCATCTTATGTGCTACATCATAGAGAGGGTGGGTAACGAAGCTGGCATGGGTGGGGCTCTGATCAATTTAGATCAATCTAAAGCCTTTGATAGGGTCGACCATCAATACTTGGCAGCTGTCCTCAATGCAGCCGGGTTCGGTCCGGTTTTCCGTGGTTGGATTGCTGCTTTGCTGCTTGGTAGTTCAGGTGAATGGCCACCTGTCGGAGCCATTCAACTTCCAGAAATCCCTTGCCTGGTAGTGCTACCGAGGGGCATTGTCTGTTCGGGATAAACTTTACAGGCACGGAAGTGCCGTCAGCTGGGCCTGCCTGAGGTGTGCCCAGAACGATGAAACTGTTCTGCATGCTCTAGTCCAGTGCCCGAGTATTGCTGACTTGTGGGTTTATGTCAGACACCTGCTGTTATGTGTAGGATGGATCCAGCTATCAGCTGAATCCATTATGAGGATTGCCCCGCTGCCCTTTTTTGGCTGGGAGGGGCAGGCAATTTTTATTTGTTTAGTGGCTGTAGCGAAAGAGGTAGTACGGTGGACTCATTTGAAAGGGCAAAAGACAGACACTTTTCTCTTAGGCCAAGCCTTCATAAACTTTTTCAAGTTCCACTTGAAAAGGAAGCTGACGGTGGAGAGGGAAGTGTTGCCTTGTAGCAAGTTTGTTAAAACATTGGAAGAATGGCCAATGTGCAAGGACCAATTCTGAGCATGCACTTGTAAAAAGAAGGAGAAGGGCTCTTGCCCAGTTGTTCAGGCATCCGTGGCTTTTGTGGGTTTTTCCATGAGGACCTTAAAGAGCCTCCCCTATTGAGAGTTTTAATTTGATCAATTCTTATTGTTATTATATTGTTTACATGCTGTAAAACCCTTTGTATTGTCCTGCTTTTGTCTTTAATGTTGTTGCATGTCTTTTAATGTTATTTTATGTGAGCCCCTGTGGCTAATAAAATAATAATTTATTGTTGTTGTTGTTGTCAGCGAGGTAAAACTTGTTTTGAGCACTCCATAAGTTTGAATTTTTCTTGTGTGTTATTAAAGGTTTTTGACTGTTATTTAACTGTTTTTGTTTTCTGAACCCCTTTTGGTGTGCAGAAGGGATTCTTTTGTTAAAAGATCCTCCTTTTAGGAGTGAATTTTGGATGTTTAGTCCTTTTTTACTATAAAATTTGTGTTTGTTTTTCATTTTTATGAAAAACAATATGGAGTCTAAAGTGAAGGGGAGTGATTCTGGCTTTTGTAACAGCCAGTACACTGGCTTTTCCCCTCTTCACAGCACTGGCATGCACAACAGTACCAACACCACCACCACCACCATGAACAAAGAAGACCAAGAAATTACCACCATTGTTCCTGAAAAAGAAGAGGAAGAGACAAAAGAAAAAAAGAACAGCACTGAAACCACCACCACAAACATGAACAGCAACAAATCTAGCGGCAACAGTTTCACCTCAGCGGAAAAGCAAACAAAAGAAATTTTAAATTTAATAACAAATGAAATAAAAAATGCAAAGGGGTTATTAAGGAAGGAAGGAAACAATGTCTTCCTTAACACCCTTCAGGAATTAATTAAGGAAACCATTATTAAATCAGTAATATATAATGTTTTAAATATTAAGAAGAAAAGAGTGGGACAAGCCACCCAACAACAGTTGGAAATGGTCCTCAAACTGGTTTGGACTAATAAAACTTAAGTGACAAGAGGAAAGCACTTAAGCACTGTAGAAGTGCATTTTTCAACTGAGCAGGAGGCATGACAACATTCCACTGTGTCCCTAAAAATGGAGGAATTGCTGCTCGTGCCAACATACCTTGGCTGGCACATTACAAAAATTAAAATTGGGGATGTGCCCCCTGAAATAAATATATGTTGGCTAGTGGCGGCTGTCCTCTTTGATATAGAGGATACTACCACAATACTGGAGGTGCATCAATTGCACCAACAAAATTGGACAGGTCAGGGGTTGGTGCTTCTTGTTCAAATTGAACAAGGGGCACTAAATGTAATCCCTGACGCCATAAATTTATCTGACGGCACCAGCCTGCACATGGCTGTGGAAGGCATGAGGCCGAGATACTACTTTTGTGGAAACAATCAGCACCTCAAGGTTGACTGCCTCAAATACAAGGAAATGTAACCAACACAAGAAACAGGAGTACCTCCAGTGCAGCAGCAGAAACCAACACCATCAAAACCACGATTGCGTGGGAGTATCTGATAGGAGAAGGGGGATGCAAAAGCCTCAAAAATCTGCTCAGACATTTTCAATTGTCTGACAGGTATCAACTAGACTACCCGAATGTGCCAATGTGGACTTGGACAAACTGCAACAGGTCATCTAGATAGGATATTTTGTAGGCCAGCAGATAAGAATAGCATGAGTTGTTATTATTATTATGTTTACAGTAATAAAGGCGGTGAGATGGCAGAATAGTTAGCACACTGGGCAAAATGCTTAGCAGTATTTTGTCTTCTGCTACCTTCTGAGTTCAAATCTCACCAAGGTCGACTTTGCCTTTCATCCTTTTGGGGTTGATGAATTAAGTACCAGTGAAACATTGGGGTCGATGTAATCGACTAGTCCCCTCCCCATAAATCTGAGGCTGTGTGCCTCTAGTAGTGAAAAGTAGAAAGGATTATTATTGACTTTGCCTTTCATCCTATCAGACTGAAGAGAATTAATAACCAATAATCTACAGGAGTTAAGGCAGCAAGCTGGCAGAATCGTTAGCTGGCAGAATCGTTAGCATGTTGGGCAAAATGTTTTGTGGCATTTCAGCCAACTTTATGTCCTAAGCTCAAATTTTGCCAAGATTGACTTTAATTTTGGTCCTTTAGAGGTTGATAAAATGAGTACCAGTACAGCACTGGGGTCAATGTAATTGACTTACCCCTCTGCTGAAACTGCTGGTTTTGTCCCAAAATTTGAAATCAATTATTTACTGGAGTTAATTAATTTCTGGAGATTATTATCAACTTCACCATTCTTATTTTCAGCATTGATAAAATGCATTGTCAAGTACCCTTGTGGTAGATTTAGAAATTGTTACTATTATTAAGAATCATTAAAACATCAGACAAACTGCATTGTGGTATTTGCCTTTTGCCTCTCCAAGGTCAATAAAATAAAGTACCAATCAATTACTGGAGTCAATGGTATTAACTGAACCTCTCTCCTCCAAATTAGTATTCCTGTGCTTGCCCTTGTGGCAAATAAATGAAATCATCATCATTATTATTATTATTATTATTATTATCATTATTATTACTATTATTATTATTAAGGTGATGAGCAAACAGAATCATTAACACACTGGGCAAAATGCTTAGCAATATTTTGTTGATCTTTATGTTCTGAGTTCAAATTCCACCAAGGCCAACTTTGCCTTCCATTTTTTCAGGGTCAATAAAATAAGTATTAGTGGAGCACTGGGGGTAAAAGTAATTGACTATCCCCTCTACCAAAACTTCAGGCCTTGTGCCAATAGTAGAAGAGATTATTATTATTATTGTTGTTGGCGAGTTAAGACGTGTTTTTCGGAGCTCTGTCAGGTTGGATTTTATTTTTTTTTCAAGTTTATTGACTGTTTTGTTTGTCTATTTTTGTTTTCCAAACCCCTTTTGGTGTGCAGAGGGGGTTCGTTTGCTGAAAGTTTTCCCCTTTTTGGGGGTGAATTTTGGACTTTTAGTCCATTTGCAATACTTTTTGTTTTTCATTTGACAAAGAAACAAGATGGCTTCTTCTATCAAGGGGAGTGGCAGTGGCTGTTCTGATGGCCAGTACAGTCAAGATTTCCCCCCTCTGAACAGCGCAATCATGAGCAGCAGTGCCAATACCACCATCACCACCACCATCAGCAGCGACAAACAAAAACCCAGAAAATATAGCAAACCAAGAAATCACCACTATTGTTCCTGAAAAAGAGAAGGAGGAAGAGAGAAAAGCAAAAGAAAAGAATGACACTGACACCACAAACACAAACAGCAATAAATCTAGCAGAAATGGTTTCACCTCAGTAGCAAAGCAAACAAAAGAAATGTTGAATTTAACAACAAATGAAATAAAAAAAAAGCAAAGGGGTTGTTAAGGAAGGAAGGAAACAATGTCTTCCTTAACATCCTTCAGGAATTAATAAAGGAAACAAATCGAAAATCAGTAATTTACAGAGTTTTAAATGTCGAGAAGAAAAGAGTAGAACGAGCCACCCAACAACAGTTGAAAATAGCCCTCAAACCAATTTGGACTAACAAAACCTGTGACAAAGACTTTATAAAAACCTCATGGAAATGCCCACAACAGAGACCAGGGGACACACCTGCCAGATAACAATGGTATGCAGAGCTCTTCTCTGAATTTATTTTTACAATGGTCTTGCTCAGAATCGGTTGTGTAAATGTCAGGGGGCCTTGAGTCGCCTTGGAAACAAGGTCACCTTTTAAATGACTTGAGGTCCCTTAGTGTAGATTCTGCAACCATTAGTGAATCCAGACTATCCAACCCATTGGACCTCTTCACCTTTTTCAGTGGATATGAGATCTACCTATCTCCGTGTCAGCTAGGAGGGGGCAGTGGTGGTACTTTGGTGTTTTTCTGGAAGGGTCTGGATTTGAAAATAAAAGCAGTCTTCCTGGATCCAGAAGGTAAGTTGGTGGTCCTAGATGTGAACAGCAGTGATGGCTGCCTATGCTCCGACAGGGGCAGGGTGCGCTGATTACTTCAAGCATCTGGAGGTTTTCCTGGGAACGTCTCGGACTTTAGTATTAGTAAGGGATTCGAACGCTGTCTGAGATGGACGTTTTGATTGCATGGGAGTATCTGATAGGAGAGTGGGGTGCAAAAGCCTCAAAAACCTGCTCATACATTTTCAATTGCATGGTGGGTACCAACTAGATTGCCCAAATGTGCCAATGCAGACTTGGACAAACTGCACCAGATCATCTAGATCATATCTAGATAGGGTATTTTGTTGGCTATACAGACCACAAATTTGTGATCTGTTTGGTTGACTTAGATAGGCTTCATAGACAGGGTCATGGTTACTGGAAGCTGAACACATCGTTACCGGTAATGTCGAGCTTACAAAGTCCAGATTAGTGAATTAGTTAAGCAAGCGCTGATGGGTGCAATCATCAACAACAACTGGTGGTTTGCCCTCAAAAGGGCAATTAAAGTAGAATTGATTAGGTTTAGCAAGGCATTAGCAGTAGAGAGAAATAGAATAGAGGGAGATTTAGTTAGAAAGTAAGATGAGGCACTTAGGACTGGCATCGCAACTGACGTGTTAGCTGTGTGGATGGCTCGCGAACAATTTTTCAACACCAAACATGAAGGCTGCATTGTCAGAGCTAAGACACGTTCACTAACCTGGGAGGGAACGAAAGCATCACGATGGGCCCATGTGACAGAAGCCAAAAGTGGCAAGAAACCACCATTTGGTCTTTGGTGAACTCGAACGGATGCATGGTGTTTGAACCAAAACAGATGTGTGTGGCTTTTCAGCGGCACTTTGCTAGGCTGTTCAGGACTAATAACAGGGTAGACTTTGGTGTCTACCTGCATAGCCTGCCATGACTCTTGGCAAGAAAGGCGGAGTGCTGCGAAAGGCCAATAACAGCTGCTGAAATACAGGAAGCAATGAAGAGTTGCACAAAAGGTAGGTCATTGGGTTTGGATGGTCTGCCCTACGAGCTTGATATTTCGATGCTAGGCTTGTTTGCAGGCCTCTTAGCAAACGTCTACTGCAACTGGCAGCAAAATGGGAGAATTCCTACTTTTGTCTGTCAAGGAGTAGTGGTATTGCTGAGAAAGGACCCAAACAAGGAGGACATTATAGAGAATTTCAGGCCCATCACTCTGCTGAAGATTTTGGCCAAGGTGTTAGCCAAGAGATTGGCTCTTGTCGTGGACAAACTGGTTGGTGAGGCACCATCTAAGCCAGGAGTATTCACGATAACCTCCATCTTATGCGCTACATCATAGAGAGGGTGAGTAATGAAGCTGGCATGGGGGTGGGGACTCTGATCAATTTAGATCAATCTAAAGCTTTTGATAGGGTCAACCATCAATACTTGACAGCCGCCCTCAGGTCAGCTGGTTCAGTTCAGTTTTTTGTGGTTGGATCGCTGCTTTGTACAGCGGCATTTGCTCTGTTGTTCGGATTAATGGGCACCTGTTGGAGTCATTCAGCATCTTGCATTTGGTTCATCAAGGGTGCCCTCTCTCCTCCCTTTTGTACGTACTGATTCTTGAGCCATTACTGTGGAAGTTGGAGGTTTTGAGAGGTGTGCCACGTGATCTAGGATGTGGGAGAAGTGTATCTGCTTACGCTGATGATGTCACCGTCATAGTGTCAAGCCACAGGCATATAGAGCTGATTGGCGAAACACCACAGGAATATGAAGCGGTGACAGGAGCAAAAATTAACGTGGAAAACTCAGTGGGCTTGCAACACGGCTCCTGGAGAGGCAAGTCCATGCTGCCCAACAGCGTGGGGGTCGCTGGACAGACAGTCCTGTTAAACTGCTCGGAGTTTGGTTTGGTCCGGACTCCCAAGTGGAGAAAAACTGGGATGAGGTGTCAAGCAGGGTAGTCAATCTCACCCAGAAATGGGCTGAGAAAAAGCTGTCCATGAAAGGTCGCATGGAGGTAGCAAATGCAAACATTGTATCTATCATGTATTACCACTTGACTATTTGTTGGTTGACCAAGCTGGTGTGCTTACTCTTCTGCTTTCTGTGGAGGGGGTGCATCCACTAGTCAGGTGCTTCATCTGCTGTCAACAGCCGCTGAGTGGAGGGCTGGGCATACCATGGTTACTGATGCACAGACATGCACTGAGGTTGCAGCATCTCCAGCATTTCCTTGACAGAGAGCAAGTGTGGTCACCATTTGTAAGACATGCTTTTCCACAGCTCGTCTCTTTAACTGAGCTGCAATCCTGGATTAGGCATAGTCAGAGGGGGGGGCACTTGAAACCTTGAGTGCCATCAAGTGCTCACAGCCCTCCGCCAGGCAGGCAATGTGGTCGGTGGTAGTTCTACTCTAGCGTTCTATAGAGGGCAAGGGGAGGGAAAGTGCAACAACGTTCTTGGGGAAACTCTGGGTGTCAATGAAGATCAATTAACCAGTCTGTTTCGGAGAACTTTCGGGCCTGGGCCTATGGATAACTTCCAGAAATCCCTTGCCTGGCAGTGCTATCGAGGAGTGCTGCCTGATTGGGATAATCTGCTGGGCCGGTCCACGGTGCACACAGAACAATGAAACTGTTCTGCACACCCAGTCCTGTGCTCGAGTATTGCTGACCTGTGGCTTTACGTCAAACACCTGCTGTCGCATGCTGGACAGATCCAGCTATCATTTGAATCTATTGTGAAGATTGTCCCGCCATCCTCTTTTGACCAGGAGGGGCAGGCAATTTTTATTTGTATAGTGGCTGTAGTGAAAGAGTTAGTATAGCGGACCCATTTGAAAGGGCTAAAGACAGACACTTTCCTCTTTGGCCAAGCCCTCATCAGCCTTTTCAAGTTTCACTTGAAAAGGAAATTGAAGGTGGAGAGGGAAGTGTTACCTTGTAGCAAGTTTGTTGAAAGGTGGGTGAATGTTGGAAGAATGGCCAGTGTGCAAGGACCAATTCTGAGCATGCACCTGTAAACAAAAGGAGAAGGGCTCTTGCCCTGTTGTTCAGGCACCCATGGCTTTTGTGGGTTTTTCCACAAGGTCCTTAAGAATTTTAAATTGTTTAATTTTTAATCGTTATTTATATTGTTTACACATTGTAAAACCCATTGTATCATCCTGTTTTTAACTTTTATGTTGTTGTGTCTTTTAATGTTACTTTATGTGAACCCTTGTGGCCAATAAAGAATTATTTATTATTTTGTTGTTGTTGTCGGCGAGTGTGGACATGTTTTGTTGTCATTTTCTTTTGAAGGTTGTTGGATTTTTGTTTCTTTGTTGATATTGTTGGACCCTTCTTGTTGACAAGAAGGGGTTCCTTGTTGAAGGCCTGCCCTTTTAGGGGTAATTTTGGATATTTTGGTCCTTTAAAAATATTTTCTTTTGTTTTTCGTGAAACGGAAAACAAGATGGCTTCATTTGTCGAGGGGAGTAGCAGTGGCTGTTTCAACGACTAATACTTTGAGAATTTCCTCCCTCTGAACAGCACAAATAACGACACCAGTACCAACACTACTAACAGCACCAGCCCCACCATTAACATGGAAAGGAAAATAATAGAGAAAACACTGCCAATGCCACCACCACCATAACAAGAAAAACAATGCGGAAGACAAATCTAACGCACACAGTTTCGCTTCCACAGCAAAGCAGACAAGAGAAAAAATAAACGTCACATTAGGGGACATAAAAAATTCAAAGGGATTTTTAGTAAGACAAGGCAAAATACCTCCACAAGAAATTATTATGAACACCAACTAAAAAACAATAACGTATAAATGTATGAACATAAAAAATAGGCATTGGAACGAGCAATACAACAACTAGAATTGATTCTGAAACCAATTTGAAAAAATAAAACATATGTCACAAGTAGAAAATGGTTCAGCACTGTGGAAGTGCGCTTTGCAACGGAAGAAGAAGCAAGAAACCATTCCACAGTGCCACTATTTTTGGAAGACCTTCTGCTCATGCCGACATATCTTGGTCAGTGTGTTACCAAAATTAAAATTGGGGAGGTGCCCCCTGAAATAAATATATGCTGGCTGGTGGCAGCTGTCCTTGTAAACATAGAGAACACTGCCACAATACTGGAAGTTCATAAATAGCACCAACAAAATTGGTCGGGTCAGGGGTTGGAACTCCTTGTTCAAATTGAACAGGAGGCCTTAAAGTCAATCCCTGACTCGATAAATCTCCCTGATGACACCAGAGTACACTTGCCAAGGTGCTATTTTTGTGGTAACCAAGGCCACCTCTGGGTCGACTGCCCTAAGAAGGAGAGGCAACCAGCCCTTCTGCCAACACCAGAACTGGGGGCACCTCTAGTACAGCAACAGCAGAAACAGTGATCACTCAAACTCCAACACCATCAGAACCACCACCAGCAACAGTGACATCGCCTCCAGTTATTGCCAGGATACCACCAACACCAACAACAAAGACACCAGCCGGAGTACCACCACCACAAGTAGCAGTAACACCACCACCAACAGCTACTGCAGCAGCAACAAATGAACCCCAACAAAACCAAGACCCAAAGAAAATTCTCCTTCCCAACCCAAACAACTCAGACTGTTCAAGTACAGAGGTCAAGAGGGGGGAGTGGCAGACAACCCCCCCCCCCAAAAAAGAAAGAAAACGACCAAAGAGACAGTAGAAGAAAAAAGGGGGAGGCACAAAGAAGCAGAACTTCCCAACAGCAGCAACACATACACACAGCAACCAATAACAACACCACCACCTTCACCAGCACTACCACCTCAAACACCAACACATTGTACAACACACACAGACTCCACAAACACCACTTACCTCACAGCCATCAACACAGACGACATAAACCTAATAACATATCTATGTGACAATACAAACACCACATTAGCAGACTTTGTCTTCCCAACTCACAATGCACCACCATCACACATACAAATTGTAACACTCACCCAAAACACATACACCACATTGAAAAGCAACTTCCCAAATGCTTATCAAAACGACTTTAAAAACCTTTTGGAAATTCCCACACCAAAGACCAAGGGGGCCACCATACCAGACAACAGTGGTAAGTAGAGCTCTTCTCTGACCTAAATATTTATTTTTAGCACGGTGATGCTGAAAATAGATTGCATAAATGTCAGGGGCCTCAGGTCGCCTTGAAAACAAGGTCACCTTTTAAATGACCTGAGATCCTTTAGCGTAAACATAGCAGCCATTGGTGAATCTAGACTATCTGACCCATGGGACCTCATCACCCTTTTTGGTGGATACAAAATTTTTCTATCTCCGTGTCAGCCAGGAGGAGCAGTGGTGGTATTATGGTGCTTTTCCAGAAAGGTCTGGATTTGAAAATAAAGACAGTTTTCCTGGATCCAGAAGGTAAGTTGGTGGTCCTAGATGTGAGCAGCAGTGACAGTAGTGCTTTCAGACTGGTGGTGGCCTGTTCTGTGACAGGGGCAGGGCAGTATGATTACTTCAAGTGTCTGGAGGCTTTCTGGGAACGTCTCAGACTTTAGTGTTAGTAGGGGATAAGAACGCTTAGATGGACGTTTCAATTGCATAGGAGTATCTGATAGGAGAGTGGGGTGCAAAAGCCTCAAGAATTTGCTCAGACGTTTTCAATTGTCTGACAGGTACTGACTAGATTACCCGAATATGCCAATGTGGATTTGGACAAATCGCATCAGGTCATCTAGATCATAGATAGAGTAATCTGTAAGCTAGCGGATAAGGATAGTATATGTTGTCCACAGTTTCACTTAGCCAGCTACACAGACCATAAATTTGTAACTTAGATAGGCTTTGTAGACAGGTTCCCAGTTACTGGAAGCTGAACACATCATTACCAGCATGTCAAGCTTAAAGAGACTGTAATAGTGTTTTAGTTAAGAGGGCATTAATGGATGCAATCATCAACAACAACTGGTGGTTTGCTCTTCAAAGGGCAATTAGAGTAGAATCGATTAGGGTTAGTAAGGCATTAGGGATAGAGAGAAATAGAATAAAGAGAGATTTAGTTAGAAAGTTAGATGAGACGCTTATGACAAGCATTGCAACTGATGTATCGTGGCGAGTTGTCAGAGCTAAGTCACATTCACTAAGTAGGGAGGGAACATAAGCTGTTTGTTGGGCCCAAGTGGCAGAGACATAGCATGGAAATGAAGCCACCATTCAGTCTTCGGTGGACCAGAATGGGCACGCAGTGTTTGAACCGAAGCAGATGTGTGCAGCCTTTTAGCTGCACTTTGCTCAATTGTTCAGTGTCTACCTCGATGGGCTCCCATGACTCTTGGTGAACGAGGCAGAGTGCTGCGAAAGACCAATAACAGCCACTGAAATACAGGAAGCAATGAAGAGCTGCACAAGAGGTAAATCACTGGGTTTGGATGGTCTGTCCTACAAGCTTTATATTTCAATGTCAGACTTGTGTGTGGGCCACTTAGCAGACATCTACTGCAACTGGCAGCAAAATGGGAGAATTCCCACTTGTTTGTCCAGGGGTGGTGGCACTGCTGAGAAAGGATCCAAACAAGGGGGACATTATAGAAAATTTCAGGCCCATCACTCTGTTCAATACAGAGTTGAAGATTCTGGCCAAGAGGTTGGTGCTTGTCGAGGACAAGCTGGTTGGCGAGGTGCAAACATGCTCCATCCCAACCAGGACTATTCGTGACAGAGCCATTTAGGAGCATCGTGAGGACGACGATGGCACTGTAGACTCTGATTTTTGTGCTGATCTTAAGATGCTTATTATTCCACACACACTTGTACACTCTGCTAAATGCTTTGTTTGCCTTTGCAAGTCTGTTGTCAATTTCTTTGTTAATACTTGCATCTGATGAAATGGTACATCCAAGATAAGTGAACTGCTGTACTGACTTCAATTCTGTTTTGGCAATAGTGATGTGGAGCATCTTGTACTCTTCCTGAAGAACCAGTTGGTGTAGGACTTCAGTCTTTTTCAAGCTTACTTCCAGCCTGAAGAGCTGTACTATCTCTGCAAAGCAGGATGTGCTGCAAGGGTCTTTCTGCATGTGTGACAAGTACAGCATCATCTGCAAAGAAGAGGTCCTGGATCAGTTGCTCTTGGGTCTTGGTGTGGGCCTGTAGACACTGGAAGTTGAAAAGACTGCTGTCCAGATGGTACCTGATGCAGACATCATCTTCAGTGTTGAGGTCTGCAGTGGCCTGCTTAAGCATCATGCTGAAGAGTGTTGGTACTAGGACACAGCCCTGCTTCATGTCGTTGTTGATGAGGAGTGGCTCTGATATGTCACCATTCAGGCAGACTTGTCCTTGTTGGTCTTCATGAAACTGGATGATCATGGTTAGGAATTTGGTGGGACAGCTAAGTCGGTTTAGGATCTGCCACAGACCTTTCCTGCTCACAGTGTCAAATGTTTTTGTCAGATCGACAAATGTTACATAAAGTGGTTTGTTTTGCTCCTGGCACTTTTCTTGGAGCTGCCTGAGAATAAAAACCATATCTGCTGTGCTCCTGTTGGCTTTGAAACCACATTAGCTTTCTAGAAGATGATTTTTGGCTATGTTGAGGAGTATTCTTGCTAGAACTTTTCCTGCAGTGGAAATCAGGGTGATCCCCCAGTAGTTTGAGCAGTCTGATTTTTCCCCTTTGTTTTTGTATAGTGTAATGATAACAGCATTGCGGAGATCTTGTCGCACCTTGCTTTGTTCCCAGCATGCAACAAGGAGCTCATGGAGTTTAGCATGTATGACAGGACCCCCATGCTTCCATATCTCTGATGGTATGCCATCAACTCCTGCTAGCTTTCTGCTCTTCAGCCAGCCTATGGCAACTGCGGTCTCTTCCAGAGCTGGAGGCTCATCTAATTCTACTTTGACTGGTTGCTGCTGGATGTGGAGAGTTGCATTTTCCTGGACAACTTGGTTTGCACTGAAGAGAGTCTGAAAGTATTCAGGCCAGCAGTTGAGGACGGTTGCTGTGTCAGTGAGAAGTGCCTGGCCATCTGAACTGCACAGGGGACTCTAGACTTGATATGCTGGGCTGTAGACAGCTTTGAGAGCTTCATAGAACCCCCTGTAGTTGCCAGAGTCAGCACACAGCTAGGTTCTCCCTACGAGGCTGGTCCACCACTCATTCTGAACTCCACAGAGTTTGTGCTGCAGAAAGCTGCAGGCTTAGCAAAGGGCTGCTTTCTTCTCTAGGCAGGTCGGTTGTGCCAGGCATGCTTGGTGGACAGAGTTCTTTTTCTTTAATAATTCCTGGATCAGCACATCATTTTCATTGCACCAATCCTTGTTATTTTTTTTCGTAAACCCAAGGATTTCTGCAGTTGTTCCCATAGGATTTCTTGAGAGGGATCTGTGGGGCAATTGGATTGGATTTATATATACAATTTGATAATATTTTGGATTTATATATACAATTTGATAATACATTCTACAAGGAGAGAAGCTAAAAACCACTCCAGAGGAATTATAAAAGAATGATTCAGTGAGAAGGTGGATTAAGCAAGGTCTTTATGAGTGGAACTGTTTTATTACATATTTAAGAGAAAGAGGGAAAAATCAGCAGCAAGTGCACACACTTGCATGCACGCGCACACACTTGCATGCATGCGCACACACACAAACATGCACGCACACACATGCACACACACACACAAACATGCACGCGCACACATGCACACACACACACACACACATACACTTTAGGCTAGAAAGAACGTCTTATAGCATTTCAAGATAAGAAAGAAACAAATGCTTCTTTGGTCATACTTGATATACTTAACATATTTCCCTTCATTACTAATAACATAATCCTATCTATTTAGTCAAACTGTGGATCACTTGGGCATAAAATTCTTCAGGTTTTGAAGCAAAGAAACTCTGAATATCATTTTTAACCTCTTCACAATTAATAAATTGCTTTTTTCCGAAATAATGTTGCAATGATTTGAAAAGAAGATTGTCAGATGGAGGAAGGTCAGGGGAGCCAGGAGGATGAAGCAAAACTTCCATATTCAGTGCCATAATATTTTCCTCAGTGACTTGGACAATATGTGGTCTTGCTTTATTATGTAAGAGTAATGCCTCTTTACAGCTGACCAATGATGGGTGCTTTTTCTGAAAATTTTTGTGCAATGCTTCTAATGAACAGCAATATTTTCCCACATTAACTGTTTCACGTTGATTTAATATGTATTGACAAACGATCCCATTAATATCCTACTAAATGGACACTAACTTTTGGGGGTGTAATCCTGGTTTATGGATGGATTTCCCTTTTCCATTGGGTGCTAAAGATTATCTTTCTCATTGAATATGAGAACCCACTTTTCATCATTTGTAATGATTCTGCCCAGGAAAGGTTCAGTAACAAGTCTACTGTTCAATGACAAGCAAAGGGCAACTCATTGATTAAACTGAGAAGCTGTCAGATGATGAGCATCCCAGTGAAAAAGTTTAGACACTTTTCTTAGTTCATGAAGGGGTCTTACGATCAAAATGTGATTTGAATTTAACTATTTTGCTAATTCTCATACAGTTACTTTTGGATTTTCCTCAACTATGCTCAGTATTGACAGAACTTGCTTGGCCAGATCAAGGAGAACCTGCAAGAGAAAAATCTCCATATGAAACTGGCCAAAACATTATTGGCATGTCTGAACACTAAAAGCATCATTTCCATAGACAACAAATATTTTTTGCAACTTTTGTTGTTGAAGAGCCTCTTTTGAATTCATACAGACTATGCAAATTTAACCATTGTCATCTAAAGTAATCTGCAAAGAAAGAAAACAAACATTAGAGTATAAGAATTAATGCTTATTTTATTGTAAATATTGACAAAGTACCCTCAAAGTGATCACAATGAAAATGCAACAGGACATTTCTTTCCAGCCAAAGATATACCTATTTATATCTTGTTTGACTAAAACCCTTCAAGGCAGTGTTTCATCTTTTCTGCCACACATTCTACAAAGGGGTGATTCACTGCTCTTATCTATTTGGAATTTCGTGTAATTATTTCTCATGAACCAGAAGGCATCACTGAGAATAATGAATATATGATTTTGTGAGACTTTACAACCTGATGTGATGCTCTAATAGATGCCCAAAGACCAGACGTTTTAGTACATAAAATGATAAAGGAAACTAAGATTATAGATATTGCCATACCTTGGGACACACACGTAGTTGACAAAGAGCTGGGAAAATGAAAAAATATAAGTTACTAAAAGACGAAATTTAAAAAATGTGGGCAATGAAAAGAGTGTAGGGAAGTGGTTATACACCATTAGGTGTACACCGCTTCAGTACATTAAATTTCTAGAAGAAACAACGGAACGCAGATTCTGAACAACATAACAATATTTATTTACAGTGGAATTCAGTTCACGCTTGGAGGGAATTCGGTAGCTCGTCGCCCTCGGTTACTGAGACGCCTTCTGAATGATTTCCGTGGTTATTTGTGAAGCTCTGGTGCTGACATGTGAGAGAGCTCTGTTGGACGTCTTGGCTCGACGGAGATCAGTCAACGAAGAGACTGAGAAAAGGCGCCAAAGCTGGGTGTTGAACTCTACGCATGTGCATGAGACTCTTCCTGTATTCCTTCCGGAACTAGTCCCTGCGCATGCGTTGATAAAACTCCGGACATTGAACATATAACAGTCGTCTGCTATAAGGCGTCACTACAAGGGTAACTGCCATCTCAGTTGTTGTAAGGGTATTTGGAGCATTAACAACCAAATTCAAGAAATACGTTGGAGAAAGTGGAATTGACATGAGGGTAGAGAATGCTTAAAAACACCGCTCTACTTTGGACAGTGAGGCTCTTGAGATTGGTGCTTAGGTATTAAGTATCTTCTATGATATTTAAGATCTCAGTACCAAGTCTTGTAATACGTGGAAAGAGACCCTGAAAGATTCCGAGACCTTTGACAACAGGTTGCTGTCCATTCCCACAGAATTAACCAGAGCAAGTAAGATCCAGAGTTCATTGGACAATGAACTTTGCTTGCAAAGACCTATTGAGGCAACTGTAAACAAACCAAAATCACTGATGTGGCCGATGACAGTTCTGCCTGATTGGCATTCATGCCAGTGGAACATTAAAAGCACATCCGAACGTGATTGTTGCCAGGGTCACAGATTGGCTCCCATGCCGGTGACACATGAAAAGCACCATTTGAGCATGATCGTTGCCAGCATCGCCTTACCGGCACATGTGCCGGTGGCACGTGAAAAACAACATTCGAGCATGGTTGTTGCCAGCGCTGCTGGACTGGCTCCCGTGCAGGTAGCACATAAAAACACCTCTTGAGCATGGTTGTTGCCAGAACCACCTGACTGACCCTCGTGTTGGTGACATGTAAAAGCACCCACTACTCTCAGAGTGGTTGGCGTTAGGAAGGGCATCCAGCTGTAGAAACTTTGCCAGATCAGATTGAGCCTGGTGCAGCCTCTGGCTCACCAGTCCTCAGTCAAACCATCCAACCCATGCCAGCATGGAAAGCGGATGTTAAACGATGATGATGATGATGATTATGTATATGGCAATAAGAAGTTTCTGGGAATGTCTGAACAAGATTACAATTTGTTATCATGTTGATGCAGATTGAATGAACACAAATTCTGTTCAAATATTAAATACAATATTTATTCTTATTGTTAACAACTAAATGCTATTGTTACTACAAATGACAAAGAAAAGATATTTACACCAAGTTGTATTGTTAAAAGTTTGTATGAGATGTTACTGGATCAGATATGACAGTAGTTGCCATTGTGTATTTCTCGGAGTAAGCTGATTAGGTGTGCTGCCACCATCATTGTCATCATCAACTATTGTCTTGGTGCTATGGACATTGCTCTAGTCTGCTCTCTGCTACTAACTTCCACTCATTAGTGATTGAGTTCCACTAAATATATAGTTGCTGTCATTTTCAGACAAAGCATGCCAAGGATGAAATTGCTTAATTAGATTTTGTTCCACCAGGAATTTAAATGGTTGGTGTTTTGATAGCATCAGCAATATTCGAGCAGATTGCACAGGGTTCAATTTCTAGGGGTTTTGCAACTGCTAAATATTCCTGCTATCCATCTATCTATCTATGAATGTATGTATACATGCATGCATACATGCATGCAAGTATCTATGTAGCTATGCATGTATGAATGTATGTAAGCATGTATGAATGCATGCATGTATGTATATAGGATATATACTAGAATATGGCCTAGTGACCCATATAGTTAATCAGTTTGTCCACAAGCGAGTCATACCCATTGATTGGTGTAGCTGCATTATAGTCAACAGCGACAAAGGCAAAGGCAAAGGCAACATAATTACAGAGGCATCAAATTGCTGAACCAGGTAACGAAATTTGCAGGTGGGGTCATAGCTCAATTAATTAGGAAGAGAATTAGTGTAGATGAGATGCAGTTCAGACTTGTGCCAGGTAGGAGCAGGACTTATGCCATATTCCTGGTTAGGCAACTGCAGAAGTATTTAGCCAAAAATAAACCTCTGTCCTGGCTTTTGCTGATATGGAGAAAGCTTTTGACAGGGTCTCCCACTCCCTTATCTGGTGGTCAATGCAGAAGCTAGGAATAGATAAGTGGTTAGTGAAAGCTGCACAAGCCATATACAGGGATGCTGTTAGTAAAGTGAAGGTTGGCAATGAGTATAGCAATGAATTCAGTGTACAGGTAGGAGTTCACCAAGGCTCAGTTCTCAACCCCCTCTTGTTTATCTTAGTCCTCCAGGCATTAGCAGAGGAATTCAAGACCAGCTGTCCCTGGGAGCTCCTCTACACTGATGACCTTGTTCTTATAGCTGAATCACTACCAGACCTAGAGTAGAAATTGCAGGTGTGGAAATAAGGCCTGGAATCTAAGGGCCTCAGAGTTAATTTAGCAAAAACCAAAGTCCTAGTAAGTAGGAAAACAGACAAATCACAAGTCCCTTCTGGGAGAGGGCCCTGCTCAATATGTAAGAAGGGTATTAGTAGAAACTCCATATGTTGCACCCAGTATGAGCTTTGGACACATAAGAGGTGTAGCAGTATTACAGGAAGTTTAACGGAGAATATAGTCTTTGTGTGTGTCAAATGTGTAGGTACAATAAGCATTAGAAATGTGCATACAATAGATTCCCTCAAATGCTCAGGGGGATCATTAGAAGTAGTAGATAGTTTCTGTTACCTACAAGACCAAGTTAGTAATGGTGGAAGGAGTTCTGAAAGTGTGGTTGTTAAAATAAGAACAGACTGAGCACAGTCCAGAGAGCTGCTACCTTTGTTGGCAAATAAGAGCCTCTCTCTCAGAGTGAAAGGCAGATTGCATGATGCCTGTGTATATACAATTATATTACATGGCAGTGAAACATAGACTTTGACTACAGAGGACATACTCCCTTGGATGGGTAAAATCAGTTTGCAGGCACAACAGAGTGTAAATGATTTAAGAGGAAAACTAGGTATAAGAAGCATCAGCTGTTGTGTACAAGAGAGGATACTGCACTGGTTTGGTCATGTGATGCATATGGATGAGGAGAGCTGGATAAAGAAGTGCCAATCTCTAATTGTAGAGGGTAACTGTGGAAAGGGTAGATCCAGGAAGACGTGGGACAAAATAGTAAGAAAGGATCTTCAGACACTGGGCCTTACTGAGGAAATGACAGTGATTTTCTGTACTTGATGAGATTTGTCAAGCTAAGTAAAATCACTGGTTCCACACATAACAGCTTGTCCTTTCGGGTGCCTGCACCACATAAAAAGCACCTGTGCTGGTGTTGCATAAATGTACCCATGCCAGTGGCACATAAAAAGCACCCAGCACACTCTGTTAAGTGGTTGGCATTATGGAGGGCATCCATCCATAGAAACCACAACAGACAATTGGCGCCTGGGCAGCTCCCTGCTAGCCAGCTCCATATGAAATCGTCCAACCCATGCCAGCATGGGAAATGGACACTAAACAATGATAATTATGATGATGATGATGATATAGACACACACAGTCCAACAAGGGAGGCTCTAGATCGATGGTTCTCAGCCAGTTTTACTTATGGAACCCTTTGATTACTATTTTATTCTGGTGGACCTCCATAGCCATTCTATATTTAAAAACTAGTTTTATTGATGCTTCTGTCAAAATTCCTATCTTGTTTTTCACATATTCACTTGTGTAGGTTTGCAATAGCTACTCTCTGACAGAACATGTTTCAGTTGCCAGAAACGTGTTAAACTATGTAAAATGTTACAGAAAGGACCTAGCTGTTTCTTGCAATAAACACATCTAAAGAAAAATTCTTTTTCATGGATCCTTAAAATACTACTGTGAACCCCCAATTTATTATTTTGTTTGTGTGGACCCCCAAAAGTCTTATATGGGCCCCAGTTGAGAATCACAACTGTAGATGATCATTCAACCTGCTAGAAATGGCAGCAAAGCAGTAAATTCTACTTCAAATCACACCTTACAGTCATAAATAAAAAGTATACACGACTATTATTCACTAATAATATGATTTTAAAGAAATTATGTCAACGAAAAGATGGAATGATTAGGGCTGGAACCCCTTTACTCATAGGTTTGGTTAATTTGGGCTAATTTAAGGCTAAGTAACTAAATCATGTTTCTATTTGCCCCACATGTTAGTAATAATAGCCAAATGTCCACTCATCATCATCATTTAATGTCTGTTTGCTATGTTGGCATGGGGCAAATGGCTTGACAGGAACTGGAAAGGTCAGGGGCCGCACAAGTCTGTTTTGACTTGGTTTCTACAGCTGGATGCTCCTCCTAATGCCAATCACTCCAAAGAGTGTACAAAGTGCTTTTTACATGGCACTAGCACCAGCACTTTTCATGTGGCACCAGCATCCACACCAATGCTTTTTACATGGCACCTTGGTTTTAGGATCTTAATTCTGTTGTAATTGGTGGGTCTTCTTGAGTACAGAAATATGCCACACTCCCAACCATAAAAATAAGTTATATGTAGCCAGGAAAACATTTGATACAATATACCTTACATAAAAACTAAATGGTTATGCCTGAAATGGCTTTGATTACAAGCAGAAGCGTAACTGGGGTTGAGGGAACATACCCTGGGCACTGATTGAAGTGGGGCACAGAATTGACCATAATGCAATAAGCTTGAACTCCATTTATAAAATTGCAATTGTAAAGATGGATCTCCAGCTTATCATAATATGATGGCTATCTACATTCATGTCTGGACATTTTTACAAAAGGCATCAAAAAGGACTGAGACTCACTTGAGTGAAACACGCGTATTTTTGCCTTGCCTACTACACATACTGCACAACTAAGGGTATAAAATTGTGGTGGTAAACATTCTATGTTAAATTTACTTGACTGTTGTTTATTCATTTAACTGTTAATCATTCTTTATCGTTCTAAAAATAGTTCAGTCTTATCAGTGTAAATCAATTTTCCATTTTTGCATAGCTTGCAACTTCCGGTGTACATACTGTAAATTGTTTGTTATCAATAAAAACTTCGACTGCCTACCCCGAGCAAACCTGTGACTGCTAGTAAGATCATTCAAAAGTGGTTGTCCCATTTCTATCCTTGGATATTTGGGGTACTTCAACAAAACAATACTACAAGCAATAGAACAGTTTAACTGGATTCTACAATACGATCTCTTCTATAAGCTTTAAAGCAGAGTAATTCATTTTCTACTTCTAATTACAACTACATTAAGGTTTACTCTTTTCTGTGTACAACGTTTATGACTTTTACTTGTTTGTCACAAGAACATGAAACATGCCTTCCCTAAAAAAGAAAGTGAAGTTGAAGGAAGGAAAAGGCAGAAGTGGGAGACTGAAGAAGCTTTGAAATCAAGCAAGATGTTGGTTGAAGCTTGTGAAAATCTTCTTGCCACTAGCTGAAGCATGTGCAATTCCATTAGAAGACGACAAGTCCAAGTCATGTTTCCTCAAATCGAAAGAAAGTGGGACGAATGTCACAGTTGACAAAAAAAGTGAAGTAGAAACATTATACAAAGGCAGTTCTGATGTTTGCATTGACGATGGTGATGACGGCAAGAAGGTAGTGCAATACACATTTATGACAGAAAATGAGCTAACTGGAATTCCTGAAGTCATTGAAAAAACATGACATTGGACTTCTGAAGTTCAATAAACATACAGGAAGGGTAATTGCTTCTGATGCATTGAGAGTGCAAATATTACAGAAAAGTTGGAAGTTCTTTCAGAATTTGGACAGTCCTTTCTTACCAATGATCAACTGAGCAATGAACAAGACATGGTCTAGGAGAAAGTTTACTCACCCTCTAAGAAGGCAGCATTTTGCATCTGTTGTCTGCTTTTTTCATGATCCAATTTGCAGTCCTCATTAGAAAAAGAATGTGGATTCTACCTATGGAAGAAACCAGAAAGAATACCTCTCCATGAGAATTTGCCAAATCATCATGATTATTTCACTCAATTGAAAGATTCTGAGAGAAATTTAGTTGAGAAGAAGGAACTAATCGATGCTAATCAGTAATTGAAGGGGAAAGACAGAGATGGCGTAGTTCTTCATTGTACCTAATTTCTTGCAACAGACAACCTCGCATTGCGAGGACACAGGGAACCACTTCAGTTAAAAGATGAGTCAAATCTTCATAATTTCATCAGGTTGTTAAAACTTTTGGCCACATTTAATCCCATCACAAGAGAATCTCTCAATCATCTAGAAAGCCATCCTGGATCTACATCTCATCTTTCACGATCCATTTAAAACAAATTTATACATATCTTAGCTGCCAGCATAAAAAACAGTCTGCTTCAACACATTCGAAAAGCACATTATTACGCTTTGATGATCAACACGACTCCTGATCAAGCCCATAGAGAACAAATGTCACGAGTTGTGCGATACATCAACATTGACTTCGAAAAAAAGACAGTTCGTGTTCAGGAGTCATTCCTAGGTTTCTTCCAAATTAGCCAAAAGGACACAGCCAGTTTGGTTAAGGTAATTTTGAATGAGTTAGATAATGATGGCTTAGCGTTGACTGACAGCAAGTCACAGTGCTACGACAATGCTGTGATTATGGCCGGGAATATAAACGGTGTTCAACACAGAGTCAAGGAATTGAATAGTCAAGTTTTGTTTGTGAATTGTGACAATCATTCACTGAATCTTGTTGGTTTGAATGCAGCAAAAAGTGATATAGCTGTCATTTCATTTTTTAATGTTATTGATTCATTCTTTGCCTTCTTTTTTTGATCAACACGGTGTTGGGAAAAACTGAAGCAGGCTATTCCTTTTGTTCTCAAGTCTCCATCTGACACAAGGTGAAGTCCAAGAACAGATGCCATAAAGACTGTTGCAGTCGTCCTCAACAAACTTCTCCATCTTCTCAAACATTTGACAGATAAGAGTGAAACAGTCAATACACACTGTGATGCCGCCAATCTTCTTAACCGAATGTTAACGTTAATTTTTTGGCATTGATTGCATTTTGGAACTGGGTTCTCTGCTCACATCGATCATTTTCAGCAACTCTTGCAAGATCCTGAAATGAATTTCCAAGATGCTGCAAATGATCTCAAAGCCCTTCAACAGCAGCTTTTAAAAGACGGACATACTATTATCCACCAATCACTAGAAGAAGGCATTGGTCTTTGTCAAAAGTGGAACGTAGAAATCAAAAAGTGTTGAGGGAGACAAAAAAGACTACCTCTTGATTATGACAAAGATGAACAGTCAGCATCAACCAATGAGATGGACACCATTATGAATGCTGTTCTTCACCGACTTCAATCAAAAATGGAAGAAAGATTTGTCCGTCTTAACAATATTGATGCCAAGTTCGGGTTCTTCCTTGATATCTCCTCTCTTTACTATCCAACACATCCTGATGAAGTTGGCCTTCGATCAAAATGTGATTTATTGGCTTCTTGTTACTGTGGCGACATTGACAGCAAACAACTTTTTGAGGAAATTGATTGCTCTCTACTCAAACAAAATCTGCGATAGAAAAACTCCTGGAATTCATTGTTCGATATGGAGATAATGTTTTTCTGAATTTGTGCATTGGCCTTCAGATACTGCTCACAATAGCTGTTTCAAACGGCTAGTTTCAAACGATCATTCTGCAAGTTGAAGTTAATCCTATCTTATTTGCAGACATCAATGTCACAGGACTGCATGAAAGTGAAGAGACAAACGAAACTGATCTTGAAGTTATAATCGATCAATCTGCCTCATCAAAAGCAAGAAACAATTGTATTTTATTTTTATTACATCTCATTTCACACATTAGGTTTTTTAATGTTTCAATGAGGGAAACTGGTGCATTAAATGGTTAAAATAAGGAGGTTTCATAAAAGTAAACATTAAAAAAATATATTTTGAATTACAGGCTGTACCGAACCAGCAGGTAAATGAACCCTGGTAAAGTATTTATTCCTAAAATATTGCTTTAAAACATTAATTACTTGTAACAAATAAGTACTGTATAATATCGAGGATTTTGTAATTGGTGGTGGGTGCATTTTTGCAGCTTGCCCCAGGCAAGGGTTACCCTAGCTATGCCACTGATTATGAGTCTATTTAATCAGAATTTACTTGGGGCTAAACAATATCAAAAACAACTGGCTAGAAAGCCTTTTCTTTTTTTTTGGTATCCCATCAGTGGTGTTTATTCTGTATTTTGAGCAAAGTCGATTTTCATAATTATCCCAATATTCCATGAAGCCCAACATGTTGATTTCTAAGTTCAACACTGTGTCTGGTTGAAATACCAATACACCTTCTAAATACCAATGCACCTGAGCCCGATTGTACTAAATTAAAATATTTACCAAAATCTCATAACATGAATGATTTTGTAAAATTTCAGTTGACTGACATCAACATAATATAAGCACAGGCATGGCTGTGTGGTAAGAAGCTTACTTCCCAGCCACCTGGTTCTACATTTAGTCCCACTGCATGGCATCTTGGGCAAGTGTGTTCTACTATAGCCTCAGGATTTGGTAGACAGAAACTGAAAGAAGTCCATTTTTGTGTGTGTGTGTGTGTGTGTGCGTGTACACACCACACACACACATCCTTGTGTTTGCATCCCTTGTGTTCTCTGACAAAAAAATTGCAAAGACCATCCCCATAATGTAGTGGTTCAGCAAAAGAGGCCAATAGAATAAGTAGCAGGATTTTAAAAAATAAGTACTGGGTCAATCCATTCAACTAAAATTTTTCAAAGTCATGCCTCAACAGGACAGCAGTCTAATCTACCTCTCCAAAATCTCAATAATATTGAAATTAATTGAAATATAGCCAGTTAGAAATATAGACATGAATGCATTAAATCATATCCTTTTTGTGAATGTTTAACTCCATGGTCATTGTAGAGATTAAGTCATGAATTGCTATCAAGATTTACTCTTTTACTCTTTTACTTGTTTCAGTCTTTTGACTGTAGCCATGCTGGAGCACCGCCTTTAGTCGAGCAAATCGACCCCAGGACTTATTCTTTGGAAGCCTAGTACTTATTCTATCGGTCTCTATCGGTTGTCAAACGATGTTGGGGGGACAAACACAGACACACAAACACACATACATATATATATATACATATATACGACAGGCTTCTTTCAGTTTCCGTCTACCAAATCCACTCACAAGGCTTTGGTCAGCCCGAGGCTATAGTAGAAGACACTTGCCCAAGATGCCACGCAGTGGGACTGAACCCGGGACCATGTGGTT
>NC_069000.1:28434986-28435742 GCF_001194135.2 Octopus bimaculoides | reverse complement strand
CTCAACAGTATTTCAAACGAAGCCTTTCAAACATTACTTTTTTTCGTGATTGGCAGAAACAGGAAATCTTTTGCTTCATTGTTAGTTATTAAAGGCCATTCCTGTGACAGAAAATTAATCTAAGTCCTAAATTTCAAATTTAGTATTTATTGAATTTATTTAGCATGGAAGACCTAAGTTAGCCATTCAGAAACACACAAAGACCTTATTTAAATATTTATATGCATATGCATATATGTATGTATGTATGTATGTATGTATGTATGTATGTATGAGAGAGAGAGAGAGAGAGAATGTGTGTGTGTGCGTGTGTGTGTACAAACACACACACCTCTTTTACTTGTTTCAGTCATTAGGCTGTGGCCATGCAGGGGCACTGCTTTGAGTTTTTAGTTGAATGAATCGACCCATTACTCTTTTTTTTTAAGCCTGTTATTTATTCTATCAGTCTCTTTTGCCAAAACACTAAGTTATGGGGAAATAAACAAACCAACAGTTTGTCAAGCAGTGGTGGGGAACAAACTAGGACACAAAGACACACACACATAGATCATCATCATCATCATCATCGTTTAACGTCCGCTTTCCATGCTAGCATGGGTTGGACAATTTGACTGAGGACTGGTGAAACCGGATGGCAACACCAGGCTCCAGTCTGATTTGGCAGAGTTTCTACAGCTGGATGCCCTTCCTAACGCCAACCACTCAGAGAGTGTAGTGGGTGCTTTTACGTGTCACCCGCACGAAAACGGCCAC
>NC_069000.1:28425108-28430934 GCF_001194135.2 Octopus bimaculoides | reverse complement strand
CCACCGGAAGTTCATTCCTCTGTCATCCCACCCCCTCCACCGGAAGTTCATTCATATATATATATATATAGAACAAGGCCTTTGAATGGATTTGATGGACAGAAGCTGAATGACCTCAGGATCCAAACACCCACTCACCTCCACAGTGTTTCCATATAAATAATAAATACATGGAATGTTGAATCATTACTCGTGTAGATTCATAGATCAGGTACTGACTCTGCAATTGCACTACCCTTTGGTTTTGTGTATTTTGATTATAGTCTCTTAGTATGCAGATAGTAGACATGCATTGATTAGTGAACTTTTGCCTTAGATGGATTTCTTTTGAATATGGTCTGGAGAAGATCTTCACTGTCATTGTCGTCATCTTTCACATTCATTTCCATGCTGGCAATGGGTTGGACAATTAACAGGATCCAAAATGTCAGTGGATGCTGTCATGATCCAATGTCTCAGTTTTGTCATAATTTCTACAGCTAGGCGCCCTTCTTAATATCAACCACTTTACAGATCATACTGGGTATTTTTTTTTTTTACTCTGGTAGCAGTACTGGCATGTGCTGGTGAGGTCATCTTGCAACTGACAAGACTAAAGAGATCTTATGGCAGAGCAGGTAAAAAGAAGGTGGTAACCTTGCACAAGATGTTGAAAAGTTGAAGTATGACAGGAAGAACAGGTTTGTAGTTGGCAGAAGATATGTCAGTGAAGAACTTAATAAAAAATGTTGGGGAGAGGAGTAATGGAAGAGAAAGAGAAAGAATAGTGTTAGGGATGAATAAGAGCGAGTCAGAGCGAGATAAGAAAGTCAGTAGGGTAAGTTGAGTAGAAGGAGATTTAAGGCTACCACATGATATAAATGAATGAGAAAGGGTTGAGGGAGTGGTGCCAGAAAGAGTGATAATGATAATGGTAACAAGGAACCAGAGTCTACCCTCAAAGTGACATTCTTCAAGGCATACTGGTTACATGAGAGTTTTCCATTTTTTTCCACAGTTCTTTGTATTTTTATTGACCTCTGCAAGGTCTTTCAAGCTGCAGGGGTTTGGTGGTAGAGGACAGACAAGGTTACAGTAAGGTCTGCTTCTACACATTCACTGGAGGTTGAATCAGTTTTATAGCCCCATCTAACCAAATCAATTTTTGATTGTCCCATCCTCATTCCCATGGTGCTTCTGAGTTAGGAGGGAGGTCTTCAGAAGGGGCAATTCCTATGTTGATTGATGTGGGTCATTTTCAAGCTTTTCTATCTAGAGATGGAGTCTGAGATGTTGTTAGAGACTGGACAGAGTTGAGAAAACTTCTTGACTTTAGTTATTGAGCCAGGAGTTAGCATCCATAGAGGGAGTGGTATTCATTACTAGTAGACTTTGCCATCTTGACTTGACTGGCCACTTTCCACTTGATATCAGCAGGGGCAACGCCAGTGAGTAAGTGTAGGTTGTTGTGTTGGTGAGTTTCAAGCAACCAGTATTCAGGTGGCAGATGTTCAATATTGGGTCAAATTTTTTGGCATAGGTTGATCAAGAAGAAGGTAGAAGTGTTTGCATCATGATCCCTGTAATAGTAATATAGTTTAAAGATATCTTTCTTTTCAACAGATGCCAAGAGCCCCTCATTCTGAAGCAAAAAGAGAGTTCAGTGCCCACTAGTACTCTCTGAACATTGAAGGACTGTCTGCAACTAAAGAATTGTTGCAAATTATACAAAGATTATCATTGTGATAGTCTCTGTCTACAAGAAATCCACCGTGGACCAAATAAAATACTCAAGAGTAGAAGGTGTAACTACTCTCTCAAAAAGACTTTACAAGAAATACTGAGGCATTCTTCTAGTAAAAAATGCGACTACCACTGAATGAATATCAAAGAGGAAGAAAAACAACATTGAAGTACTAACTGTTGAGCTTCAAGGAATTCACTCTACAAACTGTTTCCTATATCTTTAGAAATATCCAAATAGATGAAAAAGAGAGAGTGTAGTGACATGAATGAAGAAGATCAGGTAAAAGTTACAAGAGTGGGATAAATGAGTAGTGGATAGAAATAGGAATGACAGTCGTCATAAGTAGATAGGGATGAAGGTAGTCAGTGATGAGTGTGGGGAGGGGACAACAGTAAGAAAGAAGGCTAGAAGCCAGTAGGAAGTAGCTTGGGAGTAGAGAGAGATGACTGACTGAACAAAAAGGGTAATAATAGGTTCTGCCTTCATTAATTACAGAAGCAGAATAATATAGTAGACAGAAGGGTGATAGAGAGATGAGTGATAGAGAGATGAAGTGTGGGCAGCAGGTGTAGACTTGACAGAGATATAATTGGGTGAGGGAAGTGTAGATTTGCTATATCTTCTATAAATACAAAAAGAACAATGAAGCATCAAAGTACAACCATTGATATAATTCTATCCAGCACATCTATACATATTCTTTTCTAATAGGTTAGTGATAAGAAAAAGAGCGGCAAGACTGGTGGGAGAAAGATAGGAAGAAACCCAAATCATGCATTATTCTCAGATCAACAGAGTGGACTTTGCTAAAGACACACAAGGGCCAAGTTATGGTAATATTTCATCTTCCAGCCACGAACATGTACATTTCAATAGGTTTCCCACAGTTGCTAATTTTATCCACAAGGCTTATGGCAGAAAATTCTTGCCCAAAGGGCTGTATAGTAAAATCTAACACAAAATCACATTATTAGAAACCACACAGTCACATCTGTATCTATAGGTAAGATAAATGTGCCCCTTATACTTTCTTAAAAAATTGAAAAATAATGTGAACGGAAGAATCATGATAAGCATTTAAAATACACACAAGTTATTACACCCATGATTTGTTTTGACCAGATTCCAAAAATTATTATATGTTCCACAAAGAAAACCTTTGACCAGATTTTCACTGACGTGACTAAATACTGTTAATGCTTACAACTGCCCATGTTCAACAATCAAAATCTGAATCCCAGTATAGATCTGTTACAGCACAGATTTCATGAACAGAAATCTTGAAAGCATTCACCAGTGGAGCATACCAACCTTGTCTCTTTCAACAGTAAAATAATAAGCATTATTCATATCAAGAAAAAAAAAATCATCACACCACAAGTTTCCTTTAAACATGATCACCCTCACTAGTGCTCTAAATGTTAGGCTTCACTCTTAACATATCTGAGATTGCACCCCAAAGATTGTCCTTCACTTTAGTGTCAGAAAATACTTCATTGCTTTCAACTGTTGCTGACACTCTACAAGACTCAGGGGAGGCTCACAAGGGATTATAGCTCTCACATCTGGGATGACGCTGTTGCTGCTGCACACAAAGACATATTAGGCAGCATCCACAGATGGCTGAATAGCATAAAAATACTCCCAGACATGTTTCAGTCTCTGACCCAAGAGCATACTGTCTCCTGTGTCTGCCTTATCTACCATACTATAATGGTTTATGTTCTGTGGAGTTTACTGGTCTTGTGCTTCATCTAGTCATGGACTCTTGACTCAAATGTCTCTTCACATCTCATCGGCCTTGTGTCCAATCCCCACATTAAACACTATGCTCAGTTCTTCCTCCCCAGAACATGTCAGTTGGAATCAGAGCTGGCCTTAGGAGATGCAGGGTCCAATTTTTCTGTGGAAAAAAAATCATCTGCGGCATATTAGGAGATGAGATGAGTTGATAGCACAAGGAAAAAAATGTGGAAAAATCATTATTTTGCCCACTTCCCGAGAAAGTCAAAGCCAGTGTGGATTTTCCACCACCCACATCTCTCTGCAAATTGCAGGAGTTTCTTGGCTTGGTAAATTTCTACTGGAGATTTTTACCCCACTGTGCAGAGACAGGCCAACCACTCACAGATTTGCTGCAACAGCGAACATGCAAAAATACAAACATTGCCCTGAGAGAAGAACAACTTGCCTCTTTCGCTGCCTTGAAAAAAGCATTATCCAATGCCACCATGCTGGTGTATCCCAAACCAGACGTCCCACTGTGTGTACTAGTTGATGCATCTGATTCCAATAACTCACTGACGGTATTTGGCAACCTGTATCCTTCTTCTCCAAGTGCTTAAAACCCACCGAGACTAAATAAAGTACCTTCAGTTGAGAATTACTGGCAGTGTATCTCACTGTCAAACATTTTCGACACATGCTGGAATGTCGCGTTTTCTCCATTTATACTGACCATAAACCACTGGTTTATGCCTTCAATGCGAAGCCCAATTGCCACTTACCCAGGGAAGTCCGACATCTAGACTTCATATCACAGTACACAACAGACATTCACCACATCAACGGTGAAAACTACTTTGCAGCTGATGCCCTGTCACGCATGGCACTTAACACTATCCACACCACTGCTACCATTGATCTCCAGCAGATTGCAGCTGATCAACATAATGATGAAGAACTATTACAGCTCTGGAATTCATCATCTCTGAAATTTCGGCAATCACCGATACCCTTTACTACAGGCTATATTTGGTGCAACACCTCCACCGGTCATGAATGTTCATATGTACTGCAGAAACACAGATGTGCCGTTTTCTCTGCCTTGCATTCCCTAGCACATCCTGGTGTCCATGCCACACAAAAGCTGATATCAACCTGTTTCATGTGGCCCAACATCTACAAAGACACCCGTGATTGAGCTAGGACCTGCATCATGTGCCAAAAAGCAAAGGTAGCCATCACCAGGCGAACCCGCAAGGGACAAGCAGATAGCCAGAAAGTAACTTGTGCCAGTCAAGCAGCCAACATAGAACAACATATTCAGCATGAATGACACAGTAGCAGTCACAGAATATAAACAGACACAACCGAATGACCAACACACACACAGACACAAAACATGCCCGGTTCTACGTCATCATATCGACACAGTATTTCCCATTTATTTTCTTCTTCGCCAACTCGAATCAAGTTGGTAATGTCATGTAGTGAATTTCTTGGTGTATACAACAAGTAAACGCAAGTGTTCATTAAACAAACTATTTAAACCACAATCCGATGCCTTCCCGTTGTTTTACTTTGATGTCATCCACATGCCTGTTTCATCTGCTACCCCAATATTTTTTGCTACACCATCCCACGACATACTCTCACACACACACACACAAATATTTTACCCAAACATGCCCATAAAAACTCCCAAACACTCACATATACACATGCATACATACAATTGACCCTTACACTAAAAATACAAGCAATTTTGGATGAATCTTTTGGCATCTTGTGTCACTAAAGTGTAGAAAGTGTGTTCTTTTTTTTTTTAAAGAGCATTTTTATTTATTTTTTTTATAAACTTCAAGGAGACCACCTTCATGAATTGTCGCAGTATAGGATATGGCCTCCTTGAGCGCGGGGCCCGAATGGGAGTGTAGTAACGCCGTGCACATGCGTAGTTTCACGCATGCGTGGAATTAAACAAGCAAGCTTTCCCGATTAATTATATCTCTTTCTCAGTCGGCCGACCATAAGCATGGACATGTCAAGCAGTGTCTCCAACATTCCAACCTGGAGACAGTCTCTTTACGTGTATAGCTGTCACTCTCCATCTTTCGGACTTACACTCGACAGCTCGCTCACATCTACATAACAACGTCCCAACAACTATACTCACACACACAGAAGCTGTAACAACAAGAGCTAAAGATGTATATATTTACCACCTGAATAAATGTTGTTTAAGTTAATAGTCTGGAGTTCAGCGTTCCGTTATATATTCCTAATTTTATATAGGAAAGTCAGGTATACATCTAATGATGTATAACCAACTTTCCTATACTGGTGACCCCCGACGTGATTCGAACACGCAGCCCGCT
>NC_069000.1:28421532-28422279 GCF_001194135.2 Octopus bimaculoides | reverse complement strand
AAGTAAAAAAAAAAAATGAAGGAAATGGGGGTAGGCTGGTAATTTTAAAAATGCTGATTTTTAGCCAATTTTTTGGCTGATACGTATTCTCCGAAGCCGAAAAGTGGGGCTTGTGTCCAAAAAAAAAAATTTTTTAACGGGTGGTTTGATGGGGGGACGGACGGGCGGAAGTCTTGCCGTCATTTACATTTTTATTTGATATTTTTCATAATTTGCTTTATATCGGTAAGCTTATCGACAAGGACAAACATTTAAAACTTACCAGTAGCAACTTTTACCCAATTTCTTTAACCAAAACAAAAACATTCAGAAAATAATAGACTGGTTCAGGGGAGACAATTCCCAGAAAAAGTTCAAGGGAAAAAACCGTGTTTATATTTTTAATTTGACAATGAAAGTTATCTATTATTCGTCATTTCCAAGAAGGTAAGATACGATTTGAGGAAAACGTCGCGGTTAATATAAAGATCTTCACCCGTTAAAAAAAAACAAAAAAACCCAGCCTGTTGGGTGTTAACTGAGTAGAAAACGAATATGACAAAAAAAAAATTGCGCAAACGAATCTGGTAGGGTGGAGAGAGGAGTTTCGGAAACTTCACGTTATAATCGTAATATATGCCGTTTGAAAAGTATTTCCATAAAATTTCATTGAAAAAAACCCCCATTTTTCTAAAAGTTATGAGGGAAAAACTCGGATTTTGTGAATTTTTCGAAGTCCTCTCTCCACTTTCCCGTTGCTTTACGCGC
>NC_069000.1:28417786-28420960 GCF_001194135.2 Octopus bimaculoides | reverse complement strand
ACTGTGCCAAAGTGAAATTAAAGAGAATCATTTGACCAGCGCAAAACATCGTGTGTTTGTGGAACTGAAAATGGTCTTGCCCATGTGAGATTTAGCTGTTATTTCTAGCATGTGAATAGTCTGCTTGAAGGCCAAGGCATAGAACTAGGAGGGAAGGGTGTTGGGTTTTTTTTTTTTCTTTTCAATATAAATACAATGTCTGCAAGTTGATGAATACCATCTAATAATCCCCTCCATTTTCTTATTGCTATATAAATTTAATGGTAAAATAACTTTTTACCTGCACCCATTTATTGCACTTGGTAATGAAATTGCCATGCAATGAAAAAACACTAGTGTAATAATAATTGGGTATTCTTCCAGCAGTATATTGGATAGATATTATCACTTAGTGGGTTGGATTCACAACCCCTAACTTTCTTGGATATATCATCATCATCATCATCGTTTAACATAAATACACATATATATACATAAATATTTACTCATTTGTATACATAAATATCATCCGAGCGTGATCATTGCAAGAGCAGCTGCCTGGCTTCCGTGCCGGTGACACGTAAATAGCACCATTTGAGTGTGATCGTTACCAATGTCGCCTTACTGGCACTTGTGCCGGTGGCACGTTTGAAAACATTCGAGCGAGGTTGTTGCCAGTGCCGCTGGACTGGATACTGTGCAGGTGGCACATAAAAAAATACCATTTTGAGCATGGCCATTGCCAGTACTGCCTGACTGGCCCTCATGCCGGTGACACGTAAAAGCACCCACTACACTCTCGAAGTGATTGGCGTTAGGAAGGGCCTCCAGCTGTAGAAACTCTGCCAGATCAGATTGGAGCCTGGTGCAGCCATCTAGTTCACCAGTCCTCATTCAAATCATCCAACCCATTCTAGCATGGAAAGTGGACGTTAAACAATGATGATGATGATGATATATCCATTTTCCTGAAAGTTGTATATATATATTTATATATGTCATCATCATCATCATCATCATCATCGTTTAACGTCCGCTTTCCATGCTAGCATGGGTTGGACGATTTGACTGAGGACTGGTGCAACAGGATGGCTACACCAGGCTCCAACCTAATTTGGCAGAGTTTCTACAGCTGGATGCCCTTCCTAACGCCAACCACTCAGAGAGTGTAGTGGGTGCTTTTACATGTCACCCGCACGAAAACGGCTACGCTCGAAATGGTGTCTTTTATGTGCCACCTGCACAAGAGCCAGTCCAGGGGTACTGGCAACGATCTCGCTCAAAAACCCTACAAGGCCAGTCAGGCGGTACTGGCAACGGTCACGCTCAGGATGGTACATCTTATGTGCCACCCGCACAAGAGCCAGTCCAGGGGCACTGGCAACGATCTCACTTGGCTTGCCCTTTTTTCATTGGCAAGATACATACCTATTCTTAACCTTCACGATGAATGCAACTCCTCTTGTATTCATAGGACTAAATTTGTATTCTCAAAATACCGATATAATATTATTTAATTATTTATTTATTTTATCACTTGCATTTGCATCCATGTCTAACCCATTTGACTACATATTTAACCTTTTTTCCGTTTAACTACATTAAGCTCCTCTTTAAAAATCAACATAATTTTAACCCCGGCTTTATGTATGGATATATATTTGCCCTTACATTAATATTCATATATATCTTACCCCTGCATTAATATTCATCTATATCTTATATATTAACTTATTTATCCCTTTCCCATAAACTATATTAAATTTAATCTAAATTCTATGATCAACCCAATTTATCTAGCTTTTACCAGGTGTTTTTGTGTGTATGTGTGTGTGTGCCTATATATGTGAAAGTTATATGGATTTATGGTCTCCATTCTCTATTTCCTTTCAGTATTATTTACCTTTTATAAGTTCTTAATTCAGGATATAATATTAATTTATCAGATATATGTTCTGATTTCCACATATATTATGTAAAATACTCTTTGGTTTTAACCTGGTTTAATTCCTTATTTTTTTTATCTCTTATTCTAATCTGTATTGATAGTAACATTTTATTCCACAAAATTTCTTATTTTCCCACATTATATTATACCTTGCATTTATCACTGTCATGTACTATTAGTACATCCTTTAAATAGCATATTCATTCTTTGTTAGGTTTAAAATTAACTCTTATTTTATTGTATTTATTGTATTTTGTCTTATTTGATTTAATTTACTTTACTTATTCCTTCACCTTTATAATTTTTGTATAAAATTACATTTCGCATGTAAGTTAACCTACCTAGTTGAATGTATGTTATGTCTTATAATATACTCCAATTATTTTATTTGATTTAATTTACTTAACTTATTCTTTCATCTTTTATAGTCTTTGTATAAAATTACATTTTGCATGTAATATTGATCTACCAAATTAAATGAATGCTATGTCATATAACATCAATCATATTAATGTGCCAATTTGCTTTTTGTATGTACCTGACATGTGTGTCACGCTTAAGAGAAAGAAATTTTATTGCTTAAAAAAATTTTCTAACTGCCTACTGGGCCACCAAAGTATCAACGATTTTAATGAGAAAATTAAGATACTTAAATTTGACGCGTGTGTCGAGCAAGGGAGAGAGGAAGTGAGAGAGAAAGAGAAAGAGAGTGAGAGGGAGTGGCTGATAAGTATTTGAATACTTTCTACAACTGAACTAAAATTGACCCCTGGCTATTAAAGGCCCAACCACACACACACACACATTTGTTGTAGGTCTTCTACCCTTGTGAATTTGGCCATACACAAGATAACATGTTATGGTTTATGTTCCAAAATTTAAATTTTGAATTTGTTTTAATTATAATATTACACCTCAGCTAAAAAGCATCTTTTGGCTTCTGAATACAACCTTTTCTTTCTCTTTCTATATCCTTTGTTAAGTTAAAATTTCTCTGTTTTGGTCAGGATTTTTCTAATTTCTCTTTTCTTGTAATGGACGAAAGCATTTAAAAGAAAAATTAAATTCACAGAGCCAAACAAAATCAAAAATATTAATTCTATTTTTTCCCTTTTCTTAATACGAACAAGGGCTTAGTATGAGAGAGATTTAGCTGTTATTTCTAGCAAAAAGAACAATCACACAGAGTTGTCCAATTGGCTCATTTGTTGATGTGTAAGCAAAAATTAAAAGACACACACACACTC
>NC_069000.1:28416371-28417124 GCF_001194135.2 Octopus bimaculoides | reverse complement strand
GGGGGGGGGGGAGGAAAGAAATCAGCAAAGGATAGAACAAATGAACCAAAGAGAAGCGTATTTTCGAAATAAGAGAGATGGAGATCAACAGAATCGAGAACACATGAGTCAAGAACAACAGCAGCTGTACTTAGAATATATGAGAAACAGAAGTGGATTTTTCTCAGCATAACAGCAAAACACAAAATCACACCAGCCAGCATCACCACCACCTCCAAGCCCATCAAATATATATATATATATATATCATCATCATCGTTTAACGTCCAATTTCCATGCTAGCATGGGTTGGACGATTTGACTGAGGACTGGCAAGCCAGAAGGCTGCACCAGGCTCCAATCTGATCTGGCAGAGTTTCTACAGCTGGATACCCTTCCTAACGCCAACCACTCCGAGAGTGTAGTGGGTGCTTTTACGTGCCACCAGCACGAGGGCCAGTCACACGGTACTGGCAATGGCCTCGCTCAAAGGTGTTTTTTACAAGCCACCAGCACGGGAGCCAGTCCAGCGGTACTGGCAACGACCTCGCTCAAATGATTTTCTAACGTGCCACCAGCACAAGTGCTAGAAGGCGACGCTGGTAACGATTACGCTCAAATGGTGCTATTTACAGGCTACTAGCATGGAAGCCAGACAGCTGCTCTGGCAACGAACATGCTTGGACAGTGCCGTTAGTGCTCCACTGGCGCAGGTGCCAGTCATTGAGTATGGTTCAATTTCGATTCCGATTTCACTTGCCCCAACAGGTCTTC
>NC_069000.1:28414927-28415832 GCF_001194135.2 Octopus bimaculoides | reverse complement strand
ACAGAAGCTATCAACTACGTCTAGTTTTTCTCCCTGGAATGTGGCAGAAGTTGTTTTCCGCACATTTACAGTGTTTATTGCTCCTGAACATCTGCCACATACAAAAACTAACTTCCTAGTTAACCTTCCTTTGATATTGCTGCACCTCTTATGTGTCCATAGCTTGCACTGGGTGCATTTTATAGAGTTTCTACCTACGCCTTTTCTACAGATTGAGCAGGGCCATCTACCTGAAGGGGTTTGTGTTTTTTCTACCTTCCTACTTATTAGGACTTTGGTTTTAGCTAGGTTGACTCTAAGGCCCTTCGATTCTAGTCCTTGCTTCCACACCTGAAACTACTCCTCTAGTTTTGATAGGGATTCAGCAATTAGTGCAAGGTCATCAGCATAGAGGAGCTCCCAGGGGGCATCCTGTCTTGAATTCCTCTGTTCTCGCCTGGAGGACTATGATAAATAGGAGGGGGCTGAGGACTGAACATTGGTGGACCCCTACCTCTACCCGGAATTCTTCATTGTACTCATTGCCAACCCTCACCTTACTGATAGCATCTCTGTACATGACTCGTACAGCTCTCACTAACCATTCTTCTATCCCTGGTTTCCTCATAGACCACCATATGAGGGATCGGGGGACCCTGTCAAAGGCTTTCTCCATGTCGACAGAAGCCAGGTACAGAGGTTTATCCTTGGCTAGGTATTTCTCCTGCAGCTGTCTTACCAGAAATATAGCTTCAGTGGTGCTTTTCCCTGGCACGAACCCAAACTGCATCTCATCTAAACTGACTCTCTCCCTAATCAATTGGGCTATGACCCTTTCCATGACTTTCATTACCTGATCTAACAACTTGATACCTCTGTAATTATTTGTATCTAAAGTGTCACCTTTACTTTTGTAGCAGTTGACT
>NC_069000.1:28413524-28414792 GCF_001194135.2 Octopus bimaculoides | reverse complement strand
CAACATTCGACAGACTCTCTTTCTCCTATTCATTCTCTTTATTGAGCAATCTTTCGTAGTGGCGTCTCCAAACCTCTTTCTTTGCAGCCTTGTTTAGTGCAAGCGTACCATCATCCATGCAAACACATTTCTCTCCCACGACATCATGATTCTCTCTCCTACACTGTCTTGCAACATGAAATACCTCAAGTCTTTGGTCCTCATGGCATAGAACATTGGCATATTTTTTCTCATCTGCTTCCCCTCTGGCTAAATAAACCTCTCGCCTAGCTTCCCTTCTGGCAGTCTGATACAATTCCTTGCTACCACTGTTCTTCCAGTCCTTCCAAGCCTGTTTCTTTTGTCTAATAGCCCTGTCTACCTCCTTGTTCCACCACCATGTTATTTTGGGTTGAGAGTGGACTTTGCACCATCCACAGATCTGGTCAGTGGCCCTCAGCAAGTTGTCCCGTAGAAACCTCCAGTTGTCTTTCACATCGTGTGATGCTATATCCCCTTCTATTTCGTCAAAAGCTTTGAGTAATACGTCTCTAAATCTCTGTCCATTTGCAGGATCTTTAAGCTTCCAGAATCTTCTCCTCCATGCTGGTCGTCTTCTGGGCATCCATTTAGCCCTGATCCTCAAGTCACTAACTACTAGTCTATGTTGTGGGGTATATTCTTCGCCTGGCAAGGTTTTGGCATTTATAAGCAGCCATCTTTCCCTTTTCCTGGCGAGGATGTAGTCAATTTGACTAGTATGTCTGCCAGAACGGTAGGTGACTAGGTGACTGGCAGGTTTCCTGAAGTTAGTATTGCAGACCATAAGGTCATTTGCATCACAGAACGCCAGCAGCCTGGTTCCCTCCTCATTGCGGGAACCAAAACCGTAGCCTCCATGTATGCCATAGAAGCCCCCTGAATGTTGTCCAACATGACCATTGAGGTCACCAGCCACAAAGAGAAGGTCCCCGTCATTCGTCAATGAGGTAGTCTGCAGGAGGGTGTCATAAAATTGGTCTTTCTGTCTGTCGGGTAGCCCGAGCTGAGGGGCATAGGTCGAGATAATGGTTGCTAACCCATGGTCAAGGACTAATCTAATCCTAAGTATTCTATCGCATACGCTACCTCGATTACCTTATCCACCCATTTCTCTGCAAGAAGTATACCCACGCCCCCGTCTGTGTTCCCTGCCCAGAAAATCTTGTACCTGTGTTCGTTGCCTGTGAGGAACCCCCTCACCACATTACTTCTTGGAGGCAGCAGATATTGACACATCTCCGTTCAAG
>NC_069000.1:28413347-28413514 GCF_001194135.2 Octopus bimaculoides | reverse complement strand
ACTTCTTGGAGGCAGCAGATATTGACACATCTCCGTTCAAGCATCTGAACAATCTCACCAGACCTACCTTTCAGTGTGCTGATGTTGAGAGTGCCAACCCTGAGGGCGTGGGAGATATGGGCCCGTGAGACCCTGGGATGGGGGACAGCAGCATCATGTACCTGAAA
>NC_069000.1:28406263-28413247 GCF_001194135.2 Octopus bimaculoides | reverse complement strand
CATGCTAGCATGGAAAGCGGACGTTAAACGATGATGATGACACATATATATATATATACATCATATAGAATGAAATAAGAAAGCCATGGCTGTGAGGAGTTTTCTTGATATTTTTAAGGAAATGTTATTACAGCTGTGGTGTGAATAAAAATTTGAGAATGTATTGGTAGTATTTGTGGAAAATGGGAAGGAGAGATGTGTATGATGATAAAGAGGAGATAGGACAAATTAAAAAGAGGAGGAGAAACTGAGAGGAAGAAAGGGAGAAATAAGAAAAAGGAAAAAAGGGAGAAATGATGAAGGGATATCCATAATATCCCAGAAACAGCTGTACAACTATTACCTTATAAATATCCTGAAAATTCCTTACAGTCTTGGCTTTGTCATCTCATTCTGTATAATATATACATGCATGCTAATACAAGTCTCATATTAGACTCCTCACTCATATCATTATCGAACCAAGAGTTAAACTACAGTCTGTCCATAGCACTTACTTAGCATTACCTGACATTCTTTGGGTCTTCTAGATACCAATACCTCTCATATATATATATATATATTGTACATATTACATTTACAAATAAATCAAAAATCAGTGGTGTTCATTTTACAAAATATATTAAATTACAATTATTGTCATATGTCATGCATTTATAAGTAGATGTTTTCTATGTATAATTATATGTAATATGTGTATGTATTTGCATATGTGTTACTTGGTCCTTCCATCTTCTGTTCAGTTTTAACATTTTAAATCACACCCTTCATTGCATTCCCTCTTTGTGTAGGAAAGGCCAAGGAGTGAAACAGACAAGAAATAGACAAATGCTAAACAAATCATCTGAAGCAGGAGACCAAGAATGTCCAAAAACAGCACATTTTTTTTTTAAATAAGAGCTCCAATAAAAAATATCCATTTTTGTTTTGCCACAGATTAAGCCTTGAACCATCAACCATCGAACAACCCAAGCTGCATTTCTGTCCCTCTCATGAGCAGGCACTTTGCTTTGCAAATTGTAATTGTTTTTATGTTACTAGTTTGTTTCTTTGTTTTTATTCTATTTTAACATTCTTACCCCCTGCCAACCATTTATTTTAAGCCATTTTGTAGTTGTTGTCATCATCCTTTACTTTATTGTTATTGTTTTATCTCACAAACTTGTGGCTTCTTTATCAAATGACCTCCCAAGACCAAGTGATCCACTATTTTCTGTATTAGCTCCAACAGAGCCAGTTAAACCACTGTTTCCCACTCCTAAAGAAACAGAGTTGGAGGGTTCTTGTTGCTTCTGTTGCAGCAGTCGAATTTGAACTTTCACATCGAGACAGATCATTCGCTCTTCATGAATCTTCTGACACAATTCAGTATTCTTTTTCTGGATAATGAAATAATAACAACAATAATAATTATAATAATATTAACCAACAACAACTAAATTAATAATAATTATAATAATAATAATGATAATAATAATAATAATAATAATCCTTTCTACTAAAGACACAAAGCCTGAAATTTTGGGGGAGGGGACTAGTTGATTACATCAGCCCCAGTGTTTCCCTGGTATTTAATTAACTGACCCCGAAAAGATGAAAAACAAAGTCGACCTCAGCACAATTTGAACACAGAATGTAAAGATGGATGAAATGCTGCTAGGCATTTTACCTGGTGTGCTAACAATTCTGCCAGCTTGGCCCCTTTAAGTTATAATTTGTTATGGACTTGACTGAATTAGTAAGAATATATCAATTTCAAATTTTGTTACAAGGCCAGCAATTCTGGAGGAGAAGGTAAACCAATTACATCAACCTTAGGGTTTAACTGGTATTTAATTTATCAACCCTGAAAAGATTAAAAGCAAAATTGACCTTGGCAGAATTTGAATATTAGCGATGATGATGATGATGGTTTCAAATTTTAGTACAAGTCCAGCAATTTCAAAGGAGTGAGTAAGTCGATTATATCAACCCCAGTGCTTGGCTGGTACTTATTTTACTGACTGCAAAAGGATGAAAGGCAAAGTTGACCTTGGCAGAATTTGAATAATAATAATAATAATAACAACAACAACAACGACAATGATAATTAAAAGATAAAAATTTTGGCACAAGGCCAGGAATTTCAGGGAAGGAGGTAAGTTGATTATATTGACCCCAGTGTTTAACAGGTACTTATTTTATTGACCCTGAAAGGGTGAAAGGCAAATTGACCTTGGGGAAATTTGAAGATAGATGTAATACCACCAAACATTTTGCCCAGCATGCTAATAATTCTGCCAGCTCACTGCCTTAATAATGATTTCTTTATTAAGCACAAGTGTTTTAGTTAAGAAAAACATTATGGACAGTACAGGACAAAACAATGTGTGTGTGTATGTGTGTTGTTGTGAGGGTTTTGCATGTAAACAAGACTAACAAAATTTACAAAAAAAAAAAGGAAGAAATCAGCAATGTGCAATCCTCAATAGGGAGGAGACATTTGAGGGCTACTCATGGCAAAACCCCATAAAAAAAACCATGGGTACCCTGACTTTTGAGGCAGGTGCCTTTTTTCCTTTCCTTTTTCCAACTACAGGCATATGCTCAGGGCAGGCCCGTTCACTAGCACCATTCTCACCACTTTCATCAACCTTTCGGCCAAACTGGCTAGAAGACAACACTTCCTTCTCTACCCTTATTTTCCTTCAGCTTCAGTCCCTTCAATCTTGTCCACCATACAACCTCACATATGACAGCAAGTGTTCGACATAAACCCACAGGTCAGCAATGCTTGGGCACTGGACAAGTGCATCATCCTGCACGCATCTCAGAAATGCTCAGCTGACAGCACTTCCATACCTGTAAAGTTTATCTCGAACAGGTAACACTCCAGTAGCACTGCCAGGCCAGAGATTTTTGGAAATTATCCATTGGTCCCGGCCCAAAAGTTCCCTGGAAAAGAGTGACTAGCTGATTTTCTTTCACACCCAAGGTCTCCCCAAGAACATTGTCGCACTTTTCCTCTATAAAAAGCTAAAGCGGACATTCCACCTATCACAATGTCCAATTGGCTGAGCGCTGTGAGCACTTGAAGACTTCCTCTTTGCAAATACTCCCTTTTGGTCTCTGTTTTACCTAGGACTGCAGCTCCATTAAAGAAACTAGCTGTGGAAATATGTCTGGTGAACAGCGACCACATCTGTTCACTGTCAAGGAAGCACTGGAGATATTGTAGCCTCAGTGCATATCTGCACATCATCAACCAAGGTATGCCCAGACCACCATGTAGCAGGTGCTGACAGCAGATAGACTGCCTGACCACCGGGACATGTCCCTTCTACAAGAAGTGGAAGAGTATATGCTCCAGCATAATCAGACGGTGGCTAGGACAAGGCATGATGGTCAAGTGATAGTAGATGATGGGCACAATATACAGGTTAGCCTCTCAATGCCTCCATTTTGTGTAGTAGTGGCTTGAGAGTCAGTACATACAAGATAGATGAGAGAGGACAACCCTGCTGGACCAAGCGCATGATGTTGAATGGCTCTGAGAGGTGACTGTTCACTCTGACCACTGAACAGATGTTGCTGTGCATTGCAGTGATCCAGCTCTTGAATACAGGCCCAAAACCAGCTGAATTGAGTACCACTGCTATTGAAAACTTCAGACTGATCTAAATTGATCAGGGCTCCATCTGTGCCAGGTTCTTTAGTCACTTTCTCAATGATCTATCACATGCGATGGAAGTTGTCATGGATGGATCTTTTGGGGATGGCACATGTCTGTGTTTCCCCTACCAGATCCCTGACAACACGCACCAACCTTGTAGCTAACACCTTGGCCAAAATTTTGAACTCTGCATTCAGCTGAATTATGGGCCTAAAGTTGTCAATACAATCCCCCTTATTCGGGTTTTTTCTCAGCAATACCACTGCTTCTTGGCTTACAAAACTGGGAATTTTCCCATTCTGTTGCCAGTTGCAGTAAATGTTTGCTAAGAGGTTGCCAAACAAGTCTGGCAAGTAAGCGTAAAGCTCGTAGGGCAGACCACCCAAACCATGTGATTTGCCCAATAATATTAACAATAATAATCTTATAATAATTCTGCTTGTCACTGTTTTACTTAGCCCATCAGTAACACTTTCATGTGATTAGATAAAAAGAGGGAGGGAGAAGCATCCATGACATGAGGTAAGGGGAATGTAATTGTAAGGCTTTCACGTGAAAAGTTGAAGGGAAAAAGAGGAGAAAAAAGATAAGGCGAAGAGTGAGACAAAAAGAAGGAGAAAGAAAAAGATGGAGAGAGAAAAGTGTCCATGACGTGAGGTAGGGGAAAACGTAATAATTTTAGCAGAGGGTGATGTTCTGATGGTGAGGTTAAAGAAAGGCACAAAGAGGTGAGTGGGGAGAAAGAGGGGGGAGGGGAGAAAGAGAGGGGAGGGGAGAAAGAGAGGGGAGGGAGGGAGAGAACGAGAGGGAGGAGGGAGAGAAAGAGAGGGTACGGAGAGAGAGGGGGAAGAGAGATGATGGTGGTGGTGATGGTGCTTCAATAGTGAAAAGTGTATTTTTTTTAATTGAACTAAGTTTTTTGTATCACCTACCACTTAACGCATGCGTATAAGTGCAATTCTGTGAAATATTCACGCTTATTTACATGGCAGATATATGCAATTTCAAATTTCACTCAAGATTCTATCATATGTACAGGATAGTTTTTGTTTTGTTTATGGAAAAAATGGAAAAATAAGAGTGAATATTTATTTTATGAATGTTGTGTATTAAGTCTATAAAACTGTGCATAAAGTGTTTATATAAAGTACATTAAGTAATCATTAGATTCCAATTTCTTTCACTTTTCAATGAGTAACAGATGGGTACAGACACAACATAGGCTACACTTTCAGGTTTTTTGGATAAAGTTTTCAGAAATAACCCAATAGGTTTACCATTAATTCCGTGAAATATTCACAGATGCTGCTAGTAATAATTTGAAGTAACACAAACTGAATATAAGCTGAAGCATGATAATACAGCCAGGATCATCCATCTACAAGTGTGTCAGAAAAATGGTTTTATTGATGAGGTCAACTGGTATAACCACAAACCACAAAATGTCATGGAGAACATCAATGTTACATTTATCTGAGACTTTAGCATACAAACAGACAATGTGACAGAACACAAGGCCAGATAATTTGGTCCTGTACAAGAAAGATAGAAAATGTGACATTATTAACAAACCAATCGCCAGGAGCAAGAATATAAAAATCAAGGCGTAGGAGTGGTTTGTGGTAAGTAGCTTGCTTACGAACCACATGGTTCCAGGTTCAGTCCCACTGTATGGCACCTTGGGCAAATGTCTTCTACTATAACCTCAGGCCGACCAAAGCCTTGTGAGTGGATTTGGTAGACGGAAACTGAAAGAAGCCCGTTGTATATATGTATATATGTGTGTGTGTATATGTTTGTGTGTGTGTATATGTTTGTGTGTCTGTGTTTATCCCCCAACATTGCTGGACAACCGATACTGGTGTGTTTATGTCCCCATAACTTAGTGGTTTGGCATAAGAGACCGATAGAATAAGTACTAGGCTTACAAAGAATAAGTCCTGGGGTCAATTTGCTTGACTAAAGGCAGTGCTCCAGCATGGCCACATTCAAATGACTGAAACGAGTAAAAGAGTATGAAGAGAAAGTGACCAACTTCAGCGGGCTGAGAAAAGAACTGGAAAAGATATGGAACTTAAAGGCTGCATGTGTAATTCCAATCATAGTTGGCTCATTCAGAATGGTAATTACCAATTTCAAATCCCAGTTAGTTACAACTCAAAAGTAGCATGAAGCTGCTGTAGAAAGCCACATTGCTTGGAACAGCAAGCATCAAAAGAAGTGCCCTTGAGAGCTGAGGATGCTGGGATGTAACTTGCTCTCTCAAGTAGAAATCATTCCAGTTTAATACTCTCATACTGTGGTAACTTAATAATGATGATAAAGGCCTGAGGAGAAGCTTCGGATGAGGTTGGGAAGTTGGAATGTGAGCAGTCTACGTGGAAGGGGAACTGAGATATGTGAGGAACTGAGGAAGAGGGAGGATGTGTGCTGTGTGCAGGAGGCTAGGTGGAGGGGCCAGAATGCAAGATTTGAGGGGGTCAAGGGAAGAAGGTACAAGTTGTGGTGGTCGGGAAAGAGCAAGTGAACTGGAGGAGTGGGAGTTTTGATGAAGGAAGAAATCTGTGAGAAGGTGGTGGAGGTCAGGAGAAAGAGTGACAGAGTGGTAACGTTAGTGTTAGCATTTGAGGAAGAAGTGGTGAGGGTGGTTTGTGGGTATGGTTCGCAAAGTGGAAGAGGGATCGCTGAGAAAGAGCAGTTCTTTGGTGAAATGACATAAGGTCATAAGGTGGATGAATTGGTTTTGGGCATGGGTGATTTTAATGGACATGTTGGGAAATGGATCCCAGGCTTTGAGGGTGTGCATGGAGGAAAAGGAATTGGGGAGAGAAATTTGGAAAGAAGGATGCTGTTGGAGTTTTGTGATGAGAAAGAGTTGTGTGTGGCAAACACATGGTTTAGGAAGACAGAGAAAAGGAAGGTGACTTTCAGTGTGGGAGGGAATGAGACAGAGATTGACTTCATGTTAGTTGGCAGGAAAAACAGAAAGTATCTGAGAGATGCAAAGACAATACCAGGAGAGTTGCAGCACAGGTTGGTGTTGCTGACTTGGATAAGAAGAAAGTTAAAAAGTGTGTGAGAAAGGGAACAGTTGAGAGGAGAAAGGTGTGGAGACTGAAGGAAGAAAACACAAGAGCAAGGTTTGAAGAGAGAGTTGGGAAATTGGTAAGCATTGATGCACCAGATTTGTGGAAGTCTATTAAAGAAGGGGTACTAAAGGCAAGTGACGGAGTGTGTGGAAGGATGAAAGGTAGGAGAGATTGAAGAGATACATGGTGGTGGAACGAGGAGGGTTATGATAGTGAGGAAGAAGGAGGCGCACAAAGCTTTAT
>NC_069000.1:28401140-28405600 GCF_001194135.2 Octopus bimaculoides | reverse complement strand
ATAGGAGAAAGGGTGTTGGAGAGAATTCAGAAAGGGGTGGATGTCGACAAGATGCAATTTGGTTTTATGCCAGGTAGGGAGGCAATAGATGGAGTGTTCATTGTAAGGAGATTGCAAGAGGAATACAGAGAGAAGGAGTTGTACATGTGCTTCGTTGATCTGGAGAAGGCATTTGATAGGGTTCTAAGGAAGGTGATTGAGTGGGCATTGAGGAAGAGAGGTGTACTAGAGGTAATAGTGAGAGCAATGAGCTGTTGGGGGAGTTTGTGGTGAAAGTTGGTGTGCATCAGGGATCTGTGTTGTCACCGTTGTTGTTTGCAATAGTGGTTGATGTGGTGACAGAGAGTGCAAAAGAGGGATTGATAATGGAGATACTGAATGTGGATGACCTTGTTCTGATGAGTGAGACGATGAAAGGATTGAGGGAGAAGTTTTGGAAATGGAAGGAGGCATCTGAAAGCAAAGGTTTGAAGGTAAACTTCGGGAGGACAAAGACGATGGTGAGCAGGGTAGAAAAAGTGTTAGTGAGCAAGGTGGATCCATTCGGTGTATGTGGGAGGAGGGTGATGGCAAATGCGGTGTTGTGTACAAGATGTGAGAAATGGATTCATGGTAGATGTATGAAAATGAAGAAGGTGACCCTAAGACTGGCAAGAGAGTTTGTTTGTGGAAGATGTGAGAAAGGAGCCGGAGGAACCAGAGGAAACACTATGTAATGAGGTGGAAACGGTGAGAGGGTCTTGTTATTTGGGAGATAGGGTGGATGTAAGTGGTGGATATGAAGCAGCTGTGACAGCAAGAGTGAGACTTGGCTGGGTGAAGTTCAGGGAATGTGGAGCGTTGTTATATGGGAAAAGGTTCTCATTAAAAATGAAAGGAAGGGTCTATAAGAGTTGTGTGAGAGCTGCAATGCTGTATGGGAGTGAGACATGATGTCTGAGGGACGGAAAAATGATAATTTTGAGATAGACTGAGAGAGCAATGGTGAGAGAAATGTGTGTGGTGAAGCTGTTTGATAAGAGGAAGACTGAGGATTTGATGGGAATTCTGGGGTTGGAGGAAGTGGTGGAATGGTTTTCAAGGGCAAATGGAGTGAGGTGGTATGAGCATGTGTTGAGGACGGATGAAAAGCATGTTCTGAGGAGGGTAATTGCATTTGAGGTAAATGGAGCACGAAAGCAAGAGAGACCGAGGAAAAGATGGAGGGGACAGGTGGAGGAGATTGGGAGGGTTGGTTTGAAAAAGAGGATGCCCAAAACTGGGAATGATGGCAAGATGTGTGTTAGGGTGGTTGCTATGGCATTGAGGTAGATCTAGCCACCCTCGTTAACGGGGACACCAGATTTAAAACATTGGATGATGATGATGAATAATGAAGAAGTCTAACATAATATAAAAGCAAACTGGTTATGGTAATTTAAAAAAGAAATGGAAGATGGAGTGACACAAGAGAATATAACAATCACAGATAAGAAAGTAAAAGAGATGATTAAGAAAATACCAAGTTAGAAAGCCCCTAAACCACATCGAGTCCAGGGTTTCTGGCTCAAAAACCTCCTGAGTATACTCAACAATATATGACTATTTTTTATTGACTGCACAGAAAACAGAACACTAACATGGATGACAAAAAGAAAGACAGTACTGATACAGAAGGACAAAGAAAAGAGAAGGGAAGTCAGCAATAATAGACCTACTAATTGTTCGCCATTACTCTGTTAACTGCTAACAGAATGGGAAGTAGAACCAGCATTGTAAATGAATCGCAAGGTAACATGAAAATAGACAGGGACATTTTCCAAGGGTACTTGCTCTCTTCATTACTCTTCATCATTGTGCTAATCTCTCTGACAAATATACTGAAAAAATCCAGGCCTGCCTATGAGTTTACCAAATCTAAGATAAGAATAAATCACCTACTTTATATAGATGACCTCAAGACATATACAAAAAATGAGATAGACCTGGATTCTCTAATCTGAATAATGAGAATGTTGAATAAAGAGATTTTGGATGCAGTTTGGGGTAGACAAGTGTGCAGTACCAACTATGAAGAGAAGCCAGAAAACGAAGTCTGATGGCATAAAATTACCACAAGACAACATCATTTGATTGCTGTGGAATAATAATAGAAATGGTAAATGAGAGATAATAGAAATGGGAACGATACGATAATAGAAATGCAAAATGAGAAAGTCACTAAAAAGTATGAAAGGAGAATTAGGGAGGTGCTCAAAAGAAAATTAAATGGAGGGAACATCATTAAAGCCATAAATACATGAGCAATGCCAGTATTGAGATACTTAGCCCTCTTTCTGAAATGGACAAAAATCAAGCTGCAGAACTTAGAAGCGGAAAGCTGCTAACAATACACAACACACTCCATCTTAAAAGTAATGCTGACCAATTCTATTTGCTAAGAAGGGAAGGTGGTAGAGGATTACTAGACATGGAAGAAACTGTTGGTACTGCAATATTGGGTTTGAAATATTATGTAGTATAGAGCAAAGAAAGAATATTTTTGGTAGTCAGAGATACCCAAAAAGTGACTGAAACAGTAGGAGAATTCAAAGAGAAAAAGATAAACAACAGAATGAACAAATGTAAAGAAATAGAATTGCATGGCCAATTCACGCAACAAGCCAAAAAGGTTGCAAGTGAAGCCCACTGGCTTTGGTTGACAGATGGGAATTTAAAACAAGAACAGAAACATTAGTTATAGCTGCTCAGGATCAAGCCTTTAGAACAAATCTGGTAAAGGCAAAGATCAACAAAACTCAGTAAGACAGCAAATGTAGAATCTTTAGAATTTTTCAGACCCAATGATTTTGCCGGTCAACACCTTCTTATTCCAATGTTAAACATAATAATGGTTCATAATAATAAGAATAACTTCTGATATTAGCACAGATTTTGCAGAGAAGTATAGTCTGCTTAATTCACTCCATTTCTTGCTTGGTAATTATCAATACCAGAAAAATGAAAAGCAAAGTCCATCCAGTCAAATCTGAATGTATACTGATATAACAAAATATGAAAATCTTCAGAACCAACTGATTTGTTGTATTTAGTTACAACTCTTAATGCCCAAGTTTCAAACTCCATTGGAGTCAACTTTGATTTTCCTCTTTCTGGAGATTAAGGGGAAAAATTTTCTACCAGTTATATACTGTAATTAATTTCTTTTGGTGTTTCCTAAAAATGGTTCTGAATCAATTAATATAAGAAGGATCAGTGAGGTTTGCTGCCAAAGGGTCAACACTAACATACAGAAACACAAATACTGACACACATGCTTACACAACTAACACTAAAACTGCAAAAACAGCTGAACAAGTTACTGACAATTGACTTAACTGTGACTTGAAAAGCAAAATTATGAGACTTGCATCTCCAGAGACTGGAATTTTCAGCCCCTAAAGTAGTCCAGCTCTATCATCATCAAATTTCTGGCCATAAACTATCTCTAAGAGCAACAACCTAATATTCAAGGAGTCACAGTCTATACTGTTCACTTTCTTAGGACAGAAAAATGAGATCTTATGCTTAAAAGAGAAATAAAGTTTTTAAGTCATTGATTAGCAGTCAATGACTCCTGAACCAGTTGTTGAATGTCCTACCCATGAGGATAGATGCTGGATGTGTCGATACAATTGTTGTGATTAATAATAAATTCTCGTATAGTCCATCTTCCATCTCCATATATATATATCTTCTTAATATATAAAACTGAGAATGTGTGTGTGTGTGTGTGTGCGTGCGCATGTGTCTGTCGGTCTGTGCATATCCCAAAAACTCGAGAATTACCCAACCGGTTACATTAAAATTTTACACATGCCTGACATGTAATACTAAAATAGTGTAAGAGATAAGAGATTGCACTGGGCTCGTATTAGGCAAGAAGTTGAAAATTGCTTTGGCCCAAGACACTGCATGGACCCTAAATAAGGCATATGTAAAATTTGAATGAAATCGATTGGGTAGTTCTCGAGTTTTAGGGATTCACATAGACAGATACACACACACATTATCAGTATTATATATTAATATATATATATATATAGGCGCAGGTGTGGCTTGCTTACCAACCACATGGTTCTGGGTTCAGTCCCACTGCGTGGCACCTTGGGCAAGTGTCTTCTACTATAGCCTCGGGCCGACCAAAGCCTTGTGAGTGGATTTGGTAGACGGAAACTGAAAGAAGCCCGTCATAAATATATATATGTGTGTGTATGTATATATGTACATATGTGTGGGTGTGTGTATGTTTGTGTTCTCTGTTTGTCTCCCCCACCATCGCTTGACAACCGATGCTGGTGTGTTTACGTCCCCGTAACTTAGCAGTTCAGCAAAGAGACCGATTGAATAAGTACTAAGCTTACAAAGAATAAGTTCTGGGGTCAATTTGTTCAACTAAAGGTGGTGCTCCAGCATGGCCACAGTCAAATGACTGAAACAAA
>NC_069000.1:28400393-28400916 GCF_001194135.2 Octopus bimaculoides | reverse complement strand
TATATATATATATATAGATTTATATGTATATATATATGTATATGTGTATATATGTATAAATATATGTATGTGTATATATGTGTATATATTACATATACATATATATACATATTTATGTACACATATATACACACATATACATATAAATCTATATATCATAAGATTTTTAAACTTTTAAATTTTCATATTCAAAAGAGACAGAGACTTCAAATTCGATATATCGATTTATTCACCACTCTATGTTAACATTTCTGTGCCAAACTTATCCAGTGACTGGTCCATTGGATTTAGACGTTTGGCACTTCTTTAGGAGTGGTTACCTTTCGAACAAAACACGAAAAAACACATACATAACTATTATTAGGTCTTTAGGACATCGTTAGCTTTCGTGTTTGTTATTATAGGGGAGATAACTCCTTAATTTTCTATTTTTATTGCTCTCCTGTGGATTTCCACTAGATTAATTATTTTGTTTATTTCTCTTTACTATACTATATTACCCGTATACATATGCATACATACA
>NC_069000.1:28390826-28397181 GCF_001194135.2 Octopus bimaculoides | reverse complement strand
ATATTTATGTATGCATGTATATGTGTAAGATATATATGTGAGATAATAGGGAAACTACCAAACTGAAAGTATCTGACATTACAATAGAGAGATTTTATTGCTTCACTTTTGACACATAATACTTAAGTAGTGTAAAAGATGAGGGATTGCTCCTGGCTCGCATTAGGCAAGAAGTTGAAAATTCTTTTGGCCCATGACACTGCATGGACTGTAAGGTATGTGTAAAATTTGAATGAAATCAGTTGGGTAGTTCTCGAGTTTTAGGGATTCACACAGACAGGCACACACATTCTCAGTTTTATATATTAAGATTATCTTCTGAAAAGTGAAACCAACACTATTTACAGAATTTCAACAAAATACTCCTTCAATCTAGAAATTTGCTAATAATGGCACTGAAAAACTTTCACTGTTTGACAGATGAAGATGTGACTCAAAGGTACCTCCCCAAATATCACTGAACAAATACTCACTACCAGACCAGCTCATGATCAGTAATAAGAATGCCAGCGAGCTGGCAGAAACGTTAGCATGCCGGGCAAAATGCTTAACGATATTTCATCTGCCGCTACGTTCTGAGTTCAAATTCTGCCAAGGTCGACTTTGCCTTTCATCCTTTCGGGGTTGATAAATTAAGTACCAGTTACACACTGGGGTCGATGTAATTGACTTAATCCCTTTGTCTGTCTTTGTTTGTCCCCTTTGTGTTTAGCCCCTTGTGGGCAATAAAGAAATAAGAATGCCTACCACAGAAAACAAGGGGCAAACTGGCACAATTGTACTCCAGTAATTGAACCATGCTAAGTGACTAACACAGTCTAATAGATCCCAAAAACTCAAGATTTCACTGCACAGCTAATCCGACAAATTGAAATATACTATACTCATAGACCAATCCTACCACAAAGAAAGTGGTAGAATGGTTTTAATTGGAACTGAAGCACTAAAGTTTTATTGGGGTAGCCACAAGAACTGTTGTTTCAAACAACATCGACTTGAGAGCTAAACATTAAATCCTCATATACATACCTCAAGCAGTTCATTGTCACGAATTAACTGGTTCAGATGTTCTTGCAATTCTTCCTCATCTTCACTTTCTGAGCTACTCTCTGAACTACAGCTGATTTCATCTAAATCAGAATCCTGCCTTAAGTAGTTAAGCTCCACAATTTCTTGGTGTAGTCGTTCAATTTCACTCTGCTCTGTCTCAATTTTCTGATGAAGCTCATCACCTGTAACAACAAATAAGAGTTTGTCATAAGAGCAACTAGAAATAGTAGCTAAATATCACTCAAATACCATTCTACAAAAAATTGAAGGATACATTGGGTAATATAGTCTTAGCTATAGTTAGAACACCTTTCATCATAACTTGGCTCCATCAGGGTTGATCCGAGATGAAATAGTAACAACAAAATATACTACATATACTCTATATTATATGTTAGATAAATGAGTGAATGTAGGAACCTTTATGCTGTTGCCTGACCTGCTAGAAAAAACACTAAAGTTTCCTTCAAATCATGCTTTATTATCTTACAAAAAAGCAAGGACACATTGGATAATATAATCCTAGATATATTATATCAGGGTAGGGGGTGACATAATGGATCAATTTTGATCATAGATCTACTCAATCATAGCTAAATAACAACTGTTGTGATTGTTGTTGTTTGTTTGTTTCTTAATAATTTATAGATACTAGTCAGGATGATCCTACCACTTTTTAAGGATATTTCAAGAATACTTTGGACAAGTTTCCCATTCTCAATTTTCCAAGTATTTTGGTTCATTCACTATAATACAATCCAATACATACAGTAGTGAGCTGTACCTGCACATGGAACCTAGCTAGACTGCACCACAGAATGTCAAATATCGAGGACATTCAACCCAGTGCAGTACTACCAATATGACACAAACTGCTATTTCAACTAGGAGTCTGATACTTTATAAACTTAGCCTTCTGTGATTCACCAGTAAAAAATTATTAATATTAATACTGTTAACACTGAAAACTGTTTTACTTTTATTAGATTTGCTTGAACTTGAGTTTTGTAGAGAGTTAAAAACTGTTAGGAGCTCAAATATTCTCTGGTTGTGAAAAGGAAGGCTAAACTTTGGGCAGTAGTTTATATAAATATTATTTCTTTTCTCCATGACTTCTTAAATTGTAATATAAGTTTGTAGTGTAAAATAGAGTTTCTGCTGCCAAAAAATGAAGACATTGCCAGTAAGAAGTATCAATTATCTCAAATTATCATGAATTAAACAATAAATAAGAATTGCTCTAAAATAACTGACAAACCGTAAAGACAAATACTAGTGGCACTTCGTAGTAATAATGATCTCTCTTGATGATTTCACATCTACAAAGTAGTATAAACTACTGCCCAAAGTTTAGCCTTCCTTTTCACAACCAGAGAATATTTGAGCTCCAAACAGTTTTTAACTCTCTACAAAACTCAAATGATACTTACACTGGAATATTGCTCCAGTATCTGAGACAGCACAGCTACTAAACACACAAACAGTCTACACTGCATTCTCCAAAGCCACACAGTTGACTGGCAGGTGCTCACCAATACACTCCAGCTTCTGTCCTAAGGATGAGATATTTTTTCACACTACTGTACAGATATGCTGTCTCCTCACTCTGCCTATTTTACTCTTACTACAATAACCTCTGCCTTTCAGAGCTGATTAGTCTCATGCTACCTGTACCAAGTCCTACCTAACCCACTCATCTTATACTGGAGATTCATATGTTTGAATACTTGTCATTTCAGTTAGAAACATACAAACAGATGACAAGTAATCAATTTATTTCTATTACAAATTAATAATATCATGATATAGTTACAGATTATCAAACAAATGAAGTGAGGTGTATATCTCTAACAGATGGGTGAACACAACTTTTCAGTAGCATAACAACAAACCAAACATATGAACACAATTAACATTTCAGTAAAATAATGACAGAGATCATATGTTTAATTCTACATCCATATTTCCATATTAAGGCATTGACTTTCAGCCAGATACTCTTCTTGTTGCTAACCCTTAAGTGTTACCACCGTTTTTCCATTCAATCATACACAGAATATGAACAGTGACACACACACACACATACAACAGGCATCATACAATTTCCATCTACCAAATTCATTAACAAGGGATTCATCAAACCTAGGACTACAGTAAAAGACACTTCCCTAATGTGCCATACAATGGGACTGAACCAGAAACCATGTGACTGTGAAGCAATCATTAGTGGTAGAAAGGTAAAGATAATTAACTTTTAACATCCAGTTGAAAATTGTTTCAAGTCAAGGCCAGAAAATACCTAAAAATTGGTTTGTTTATTTGAAAGTGTCTTTACTTGTTAGATTATTGTGAAAAGTGGCAGCACTGCAGAAATGACTTAATTTTTAATATAGTAAGTCATTTGTGCTAAAAATAACATTGTGCATGTGTAACTGTAAATTAATTATGTAATACTAACTTAAAAAACCCCAGATACACTAAACAAAAAGTGAGGGAGAGAGAGAGATGGACAGAAAGAGTGAAGGAATAAGAGACACCTGATGGAAAGAAAAATTAGTGATAGACAGGCATGGATGTGTGGTAAGAAGCTTGCTTCCAAACCACATGGTTCCAGGTTCAGTTCCACTGCATGGCACCTTGGGCTAGTGTCTTCTCCTATACCTTGGGCCAACCAAAGCCTTGTGAATTTAGTAGACGGATACTGAAAGCCCATTGTGTATATATTTATGTGTGTGTGTGTCTTTGTATCTGTGTTTGTCCTCCCACCATCACTTGACAACTGATGTTGGTGTGTTTACGTCCCTGTAACCTAGCGGTTCAACAAAAGTCACCGATAGAATATGTACTGGGCTTACAAAGAATAAGTCCTGGGGTCAACGTCTTCAACTAAAAACTCTTTAAGGTAGTGCTCCAGCATGGCTGTAGTCAAATGACTGAAACAAGTAAGAGAGTAAAAATACAAACAAACCAAACACAAATAAATGTTTTTCCCTGACCTTTTTGCAGCTCGCTCATTATGAAATTTACAGGTAAATTATTGCTAATGTCAGAAACAACACCCACAGATACAAATTTCAGCACATGTAAAAAACAAAGTTGACTGCTCCCTTTTATATCATATCAAAATTAGTTTGTTGCATGACTGTACCAATCAAAGGTCAATAGAAAAAGATGAGTAGGAAAAAGAAACTTAACAAGCACTAAATCAAGTCCTAAAGGTATTTTTGAACTAACAACACTTGCAAAAGGTTCAGTATGGGATCAATCTTCAGGTAAAGTCAGATACCAAGTGTGCAGGGATGAGAAAGCTATATCAATCCAGTTATCCTCCCCAAAGCCTTATTTACTCTTAATCCATCAATTAAATCATCAAATAAGTTGTTGATCAAAGAATGTTTAGCAGCATTTTCTGCAAAGTAAAACTAAAAAAAAAAAATTTTTTTAATTTTTTTAAATCCAAAAATTCAGTTACACGTGTCACTGTTACAGAAAACAAATAAATAATAGACGAAGGGATTAAGTTGTCTTCCTAGATTAGAGAGTTCATAATTTCTTTTAAATCAAACATATACAAAGGTGGTTTGATTTGTATATGGGTAGTATAGGACTGACAGGCAGATACAGTACCAAGTGGATTTGTGTCATACAGAATGTTAATGCTATTTCAGTAACATACTAACATTGATGTGAACATAAACAACATTTCAAATTAAAACACAGGACAAAAGTGTTGTTAAAACAATATTTACCAATAGCAATTAATTCCTCCTCCTCTAGTTTTAGAGCTTCTTCTTCTTCTAAAAGACGTAGCAGTTCTTCATCCTCAATGTATTTGCAATCTAGTTATAAAGATTTTGAAAGATAAATAGGATGTAAAAAAGGAAAAGAAACAAAGTTGAAAATTTTGACAAAATTAAAAAAATTAAAATAAAACTTAGAATGAAAGTTTCATATTAATATCAATATAATCATCATTTAACATCCGTTTTACATGTTGGCATGAGTTGGACAATTTGACTGAAAACTGGTAAGCCAGAGAGCTGCATCAGGTTCCAAAATGATTTGGCAAGGTTTCTACAGTTGGATGCCCTTCCTAATACCAACCACTCCAAGAGTGTAGTGGGTGCGTTTTATGTGCCACTGACACAGGTGTTTATTTACATTTCTATCAGTGTCATAATTGTATTTATTTTCATCAATCATCAATGATCATTCATTATTTGTAGCATCTAATCACTGTTGATGCCACCAAAAACAAACAATACTATCATTTAAGGCATGAAATTATCATTGATTTTTTTTTTAATGATAACTTATGAGGAAAGAGCATGTCCATGTCTTGTGTGTAAATTTTCTGTTTATATTCTGTGATATACTGTGCTTGTCAGATGAAGATGTGACTCAAAGGCACCTCCCCAAATATCTTGTGTGGAGGCGCAATGGCCCAGTGGTTAGGGTAGCGGACTCGCGGTCATAGGATCGCTGTTTCGATTCCCAGACCGGGCGTTGTGAGTGTTTATTGAGCAAAAACACCTAAAGCTCCACGAGGCTCCGGCAGGGGATGGTGGCGAACCCTGCTGTACTCTTTCCCCACAACTTTCTCTCACTCTTTCTTCCTGTTTCTGTTGTACCTGTATTTCAAAGGGCCGGCCTTGTCACACTGTGTCACGCTGAATATCCCCGAGAACTACGTTAAGGGTACACGTGTCTGTGGAGTGCTCAGCCACTTGCATGTTAATTTCACGAGCAGGCTGTTCCATTGATCAGATCAACTGGAACTCTCGACGTCATAAGCAACGGAGTGCCAACAACACTGTGCTTGTATATCACAGAATGTCTCGGTCACCTATCACTGCCTCCATGACACCCAATGGTGCTTTTTACATGCCACCAGCATCGATGCCAGTCAGACGGTTTGGCATTGGCTTTGACTACAATTTCACTCGGTTTCACAGGTCTTATATATAATAAGTTTCAAAAATGAGAAGAGAAGCATGAAAAAGGAATAAGCAGAAAATTTAAATGGCAATCAGAGAAAAACCTTATTGAGGACGGGTCATCTCCCCTGGACCAGGAGATAAATGGAAGCTATATATATATATACACACACACCAGAGTAAGCACATAAATGTGAAACAAGGTGGCAAAAAATAGTACTCAAATACTGGAGGCAGAGTAATATACTTTATTATTAAAGCTACAAAAATATCACAAAAGTAGTAGCAGTTTTTTGGGATATTTTTGTGATGATTTTGCATCTTTAATAATATATATATATATATATATATATATATATATATATATA
>NC_069000.1:28388089-28390703 GCF_001194135.2 Octopus bimaculoides | reverse complement strand
ATTCGGCAGAGTTTCTACAGTTGGATGCCCTTCCTAACGCCAACCACTCCGAGAGTGTAGTGTGTGCTTTTACGTGCCACTGGCACGAAGGCCAGTCAGGCAGTAATGGCAATGGCCACGCTCAAAAAGGTGTATTTTACGTACCACCTGCACAGGAGCCAGTCCAGCAGCACTGGCAACGATCTTGCTCGAATGTCTCGACACGTGCCAGAAAGGCGACGCTGGGCACAGGTGCCATCACGATTTCGCTTTCGCTTGCCCCAACAGGTCTTCACAGGCCGAGTTTAGTGTCCAATGAAAGAGACAACATTGGCATGGGTGCCAGTCATCGAATTTAGTTTGATTTCGATTTCACTTGCCTCAACAGGTCTTCGCAAGCGGAGTTTAATGTCCAATGAAGGAAAGGTACGCATAAGTGGGCTGGCAGAGGCCTTGGATTTTGGTCTCACTTGGCTTGCCGAGTCTTCTCACGCACAGCATATTTTCTAGGTCAGAAGTCATTGCCTCGGTGAGGCCCAATGTTCGGAGGTCATACCTCACCACTTCATTCCAGGTCTTCCTGGGCCTACCTCTTCTACAGGTTCCCTCAACTGCTAGGGTGAGGCACTTTTTCACACAGCTATCCTCATCCATTCTCGCCACATGACCATACCAGCACAATCGTCTCTCTTGCACACCATAACTGATGCTTCTTAGGTTCAACTTTTCTCTCAAGGTACTTACACTCTGTCTAGTATGCACAATGTTTGTGAGAGTAGGTATGGCTGTATAGTTAAGAAGTTTGCTTCCCAAATAAACAGTTTTGTATTCAATCACCAAGGCTAGATGTTTCCTACTATAGATCTGGGCCAACCAAAACATGCTTGAGTGGATTTGGTAGGTGGAAACTGAAAGAAGCCGATTATTGAGTGCATATGCATGGGCATGCAGGTGTGTGTTTATGTCTCCTTGCCTTGATAGTGCATGATAATTGAAAATAAACATCACAGTCATATAAGGGAAATTCTCAGACAACATATAAAGAGAATTTTGCCTCCAAGGCAATTACTGCAACAAAGGTCTTTCCACATTTGAGTGTACACATGTGTGTTAAATATAAATGTACAAAGGTATATAATATATACTTAGATGTGTAAAGGTATATAATATATATATGCAAAGGTCTATATAATATATACATATATATATGCAAAGGTGTATATGTATATATATATATATATATATATATATATATATATATATATATGAAAGTGTTATATATAGTTACATAGATACCATTGAATACAACAGGTTGTATTGCTTGAATTTCAGCAGGAACATGAACTTCAACATCACCCTGAAAATCAGCTCTGCTTTTCTCTATAGCCTGAGATAACATATCTTCAACAGTTGTATTTTGTAAACAGTGCTGGCTGATGGGTAATGTCTCACTGGTATCAACCACATCTCCCTTTTCTGTTTCTTCTTTGAAGCTATCAAAATTCTCTCCTGTAACCTCATTTTGCTGCACTGTTGTTGTTGCATCAATAGTGTTTTCTATAAAGAAACAAAAGAAATATATTATTTATTCATGTTAAAATATGTGACAAGTATACTGATTCATAGGTCTATGTTCTCAGTAAATATAATTTTCTTACACCAAGACTCTAGCTTCATAAGAACAACTTCCACACTGCCAGTCAAAAGGACATGTTTGACAAAAGTAATGGCTATTTTGAGATGCAAAGATGTAATAATTTGGAAATACTTCCCCAACATGTGATCAATTTGCACAAAGCAAACTAAGGCATCCAAAGTATCACTATAAACAAATTTTGAAATATAACCTCCAACACCATTAAATTATCTCTAAAAATTACCCTTCTCAGCTGAAATTTGTCAGAGGCAGATTTATGTTGCTGACACAGGAGCACAACTGTATAACTACATTGTTTCTTTTCAGTAAAGCATTAGCTTTCCTCATTGACAAAAACGTCATTTACTAAGATTTTCTTTATACAATTCTAATTCATTTTATCATCCTATAACTAATTTCATTTATTCAAAATCTAACTTAGCTTTTACAATGATAATAATTTAGGGTAATTTTTTCACTGTCAATCCTTCATGAGACACCTTTGTTTATTCAAAAAAATATATCATGTCAGTGAAAATTCTCCATTCCATAATACAAAGATGAAAATGCTTAAAAATAAATCTTATATCATACACTAACTCCTAAACATCTGAATCACATCTCCCAGGACCCTCTCTCAAAACATAATTTGTAGAGCATATATTTACCTTTCTCTTCTTTATGCCAATACACTGTACTGTACAGTGAAGTTATCTCTAAATATACTCTTCAGTTGTGTTTTGAGAGAGAGTCCTTAGGAGGTTAGAGTGTTATGTTAGCTTTAATTTTAAACAATTTCTTTTCATAGTTAAGTAGGGAGTGTTTTCCCAACTTCAGAATATGTTTCTAGTGAATGAGCAAAAATATATCATGAAGGTTTGCTAATGGAAAATGTCATTCATAACAATCATAAGCAATTCAAGTATCAACTATATTTAAAAAGGACACCAGACTGTCAGATGTCCCAAACTAAAAATATACAAATAAATATATAAATAT
>NC_069000.1:28385680-28387989 GCF_001194135.2 Octopus bimaculoides | reverse complement strand
CTATGATTTTTATTATTATCATTAGTTTTTACATTATTATTCCTATTTTCAAATTTACTCATTTTATTTATATTATCTTTAATATATTTTAATTTATTCTTATATCCTGCTTTACTTAAAGCTAAATCATATTGGTCTTTATGTCTATTAGATATATCTTTATTATAAGATAAATATGAAATTCACTTTCTAATATCATATACTAATGCTTTTTTCACTGAAGGTGGGTGATTGCTTTGATAATTTATATATTTTAATTTATAATTTGGTGTCATATATGGTTCATGTATTCCAGATAATAAATTACAGTTCATATCTAAGTAAGTAATTGAATGATCGTCTTTTTCTATAGTTATAGATAGACCAAATCATTAAAAAAATTTATATAATCGTTTCTTTATGAATTCTAGGCACCTACTAGACGTATTCTTAACTATAAGTAGTGCATCATCTTTATAAAGTCCCCCCATTAGCTCTGGGAATTTGTCTTGTATATTTACCAATAAATATACTCCAATTGTGTCAGTTATTTGCGTGGAATCTGGCACTCTCATAGAAATGCCAAAACTGTTAGGAGTATCTTTTCTTGCCCTTAACTTATCAAAATTTATAACTGATTTGCAGGCTGTTAAAAATACATTGATTTCCTTCATGTTAATAGCTGTATATTTCTTGGCAAATATCAAGGCGCTATTTAATAAAGTAGGGTTTATACTAGAGTAATAATTGTCAATATCTATTTGTAGGAATTTATGTTTATATTTATTACTTATATTAGAGAACCATTTAATAATATTGAGTGTTTGACCATAATTGTAGTCTGATCTTATATTTTAAGATTGGTATATATTTACCTAAAATTATCTTGCTAAGTTTACATAAATCAGGTTTATTAGGACAGATTAATCTAACCTTTGTATCAATATGAAAATTCTTCTTATGGTCCTTAATTGTAATCCGTGGTCTAATGGGTAATAATGATTTTGTTTTATCATCTACATTATAATTTTCCACAATTTTTTTTAGTCTCTAGATTAATCTGTCTAAGGGTGCTATTAGAAACTATCTTGTATTTTTTGTAATTTCTTTGTACAATAATTTATGGTATAAATGAATATCCATGTGATATAAGTTTCTTGTTTTATCTGAATTAACAATAACTCCTTTAATATTTTTCAGTTCATGTGCTAATCTTTTTAGTTTCCTTTGGTGTTGGTTATTCCGCAATGGGTGTTTCTTAAATTTTAAGTTTTTGATTAGAGTCCATAGTTCTTGTTCAAATGTTTCTAGATAGTTATTATGTAATGGTGTCTTCCTGGTTTTAAATACTCCAGCAGTAAAATCCATGCTAATATCCTTATTGTTATTAGAGGTATCATTTGGTCTTTATGATAATAAAAAGTTCTCCATCTTAGTCTATATGTGAAGTCTGTTATTTTGGCAATCAGCTCTTTCATATAAGCATTTTTTTGGTAGTATTGGTATGTCTTTCAGAGATGTGTCAATTGTTATATTTTCCATTATCCAGTATTATTCCATAGAAGACAGATATATTTACTGATACTAAAGTAACAAGTAAATAATCATAATTATTTCAAAATAACAATTTGCAAGGTGTAAAATTCACCTAAGGGATACTAAATATCTAAAGAATTTACTAGTTTATAATACCTACATCAATAACAATGTTATTCCAATAGGTAAATAAAAATAAACATACAGTTTATTAATATATAAACATAAATATGAAATGGAAACAAAACAATAAATTGAACAATTATAAATTCAATTCAATTTAAATATTTTATACAAACAAATGACACATCTCATAAATTACAGCTGTTTCTGCTTCATTGAGTTTTTCAAGAATAATCAAATCCATTTAAATATGTAATGATGCTTCATCAGATAGACATAACTGCTTAAGTATTTGACGAAAAAAATCAATATTTAATATCTCTTCAGTGAATTTTGCACCTAGCTAAATTGTTATATATATTGATGCGACGACCGACAATACAATTAGCATTATATCCCTATCTCCCGGGCTGGGTTTTGAACCTGTACTCTGGTCAGTTGGGGAGAATGGTATTTCCTTTGTCTCGTCGCCAACCACAGCTATTTTTAGCGTAGCTGCCCCTTTTCGGTCAGCGAAAGTTCAAAAACGGCAGGATAGGAATGTACCGACTGACCCATCTTGGCAGGGGGTAAAGTAGCACAATGAGCTATTGTATTTGGGATGAATAGGAGAACGAGAATTGGCGGCAAAAGCAGTTAGCAGAGAATTTGGTCAGTGGAGTTCTGGTAGC
>NC_069000.1:28375798-28385001 GCF_001194135.2 Octopus bimaculoides | reverse complement strand
GAACTGTCATGCCATGTATTGGAATTGTTATTATGTAATGCTCTATTCTAATGTTTTAAATGTATTCTGTGATGTTATGTACGACAAAAAGAAAAGGTTACCCAACGCATGGTCTTCGTGTTGTTTCTTCCTCCCCGTCCTATTTGCCTGTGTTGTTCTTCGTTACGTGCTCCAGCCGGGGCTTTATTATCGGTCAGGATTGTACCGACAGACGAATTTTGCTGGCTCACTGAGTGTTGAACATTCGCACGTGAGCGAGTCCCCCCTTCGGTGTTTAAGGAGGTGCTTCGCGTGCGGGCGTTCGTAACAATATATATATATATTTATATATATACATACATGTATGCTTCTTACTAATATTCTTACTATTTTTATAGTTTATATCAATATTATATAAGGTGGGTTAAAAGTCTAACCCACATATAAAGTAGAGTGTATAGTTTTATTTTTATATACCCCACATTTACATATACACGTGTAACCATTTATACATGCACATATATATATTTCTTACTGACCCGGCAAGCCAAGTAAGATCGTTGCCAGTGCCCCTGGACTGGCTCTTGTGCGGGTGGCACATGAGATACACCATTTTGAGCGTGGCCGTTGCCAGTACCGCCTGACTGGCTCCCGTAGGATTTTCGAGTGAGATCGTTGCCAGTGCCCCCTGGACTGGCTTGTGCAGGTGGCACATAAAAGACACCATTTCGAGCGTGGCCGTTTTCGTGCGGGTGACACGTAAAAGCACCCACTACACTCTCTGAGTGGTTGGCATTAGGAAGGGCATCCAGCTGTAGAAACTCTGCCAAATTAGATTGGAGCCTGGTGTTGCCATCCGGTTTCACCAGTCCTCAGTCAAATCGTCCAACCCATGCTAGCATGGAAAGCGGACGTTAAACGATGATGATGATGATGATGATGATGATACATTCTAATAACTTTTATAGAGCCCAAAAAGAGATAGTATAAAGTAAAATGAAACATGTATACATATATCTATGCATACATATATACTTCTTGTACTATTTCTAAATAGAATACTATTGCTAAAGACAAAAATAAAAGAAAGCAAAATAAAAAAAATAAATACATGCATATATCTATTTGTATATTCACATATATACACTTCTTACATACATTCTAACTTTTTATAAAAAAAAACAGAAATAGATAATACAATAATGATCAAGTTGGGCCTCATGGAGGCAAAGTGGCTGAGTTCCTTTCAAGTGTTGGGCCTCATGGAGGCAAAGTGGCTGAGTTCCTTTCAAGTGTTCGGCCTCATGGAGGCAAAGTGGCTGAGTTCCTTTCAGGCATTTGGCCTCATGGAGGCAAAGTGGCCAAATTCCCTTTGACTGTTGGGCCTCACAGAGGCAATAACCAAGACCTTGGCATTATATTGTGCTTGAGAAAAAGACCCATCAAGCCGCGCAAAATCGCAGTCATGGCAGATACCAATGTCACACAAATTAGCACCTGTGCCGGTGGCATGTAAACACACCCTGGTGTCATGCAAATGGCACCCATGCCGGTGGCATGTAAAAGCACCCATTACACTCTCGGAGTGGTTGGCATTAAGAAGAGCATTTAACCGTAGAAAACCATGCAAAATCAGATTGGAATCTGGTGCGGCCTCCCAGTGTGCCAACCCAGTCAAACCGTCCAACCTATGCCAGCATAGACAACATTAACTAGAAAATAAATATAATAAGATGCAGACATATGAGTAAAATAGAACATACCTACATATATCTATTTATATATGAACACATACAAATTCTACCAAGGTCAACTTTGCCTTTCTTCCATTTTGAGGTTGCTAAAATAAATACCAGTTGAACACTGGGGGTCAATGTAAGTGACTTAATCTCTCCCCTGAAATTACTGGCCTTGTGCCAAAATTTGAAACCAACATTAGCGCTCCCTCAAATTTCCCTTCTTTCCTCACCTCCTACTCAGTCAATTATCTGCAACACCTCAAAAATATGCAAAAAGAAAGAAAGATGCCACTGCAAAGGTTTTAGTTTCACCTATAATAATAACCAAATATCTCAACTTACGTTGTGAGATACCAACACATGCGACTTCAGCTTTTGTCGAGTTGTCAATCGAATTTTGATTTTCTACGATTACTTGTGTAGTCACTGTAGTAGAATCAACAGCAATATGGTTGACCACGTTTTCATCTGCTGTTGTTATTGTCTGCTCTTCCTGTGAATGCAAAGGCTGTTTCTCATCACTATCAGTGGTTAATTCAACATGGTTGATTACAGCTTCATCTACTGTTTCTTGGTTTTCGGTTAACTGCTTGTCATCACTATCAACTACCACAGGTTCAGCAAAACTGACAGTAACTTCACCAGTTTTCTGTTTGTTCTTTACCAACTGTTCATCTGTAGCATTTTCCTGAATTTCAGATTCATTTGCTAAAGGGATTTCCTGTAACTCCAGCTTCAACTCGTCCTCTTCATGTACAGAAGCCACTCGTTTCTGCTGCTCAATGTCTTTCTTTCTTTTTTCAGCTGCTTCCATTGTTTTACGAGCAAACTTTATCTAAATGAAAAAACAAAAAAGGAAAAAAAGAGCATTTGAATAAAGAATTCTTTTTCATTGTTTAGCCCTAAGTCAAACCTGATTAAGCAGTCCCATGAACAAAGGTGCTCCATTCAAGACAATCCCATCTTATTTTTGGACAATGTATCTAGGATTACATTGTCCAAAGTGTCCTCTTTTTAAGATAGTAAGATACCGACTTGAGAGAAATTTGGCTGTTATTTCTAACAGATTCAGCAACCATGTAGAGACTTATTTCCTCTAAAATAAAGAATTAAAACTAAGAGATACCCAAACTTTTCTGGGTTATTAAAGAAGCTGAAAATGCACTGCAGATTGTGAAATGTATTTTACTCTTTTACTGGTTGCAGCTAATGGGTTATGGCCATTTTGGGGCATCACCATCAAAGCAAATTGAAAACCAAATATTCATAGTTGAAGTAAAAATACAAGTTTGATGACTGGACATGTTGCACTTTTTTGATTTAATTGCCCAGGCACCTTGCTGATTCAAGCTGGGGGAGACAGTTGTTGTTTAGCCCCAAAGTGCAATCTACGACTTCATTAGTCAATGTGGTTTTCTTTTAAGACAGGAGTGATTTCAGAGAGATTTACTTGCTATTTCTAGCAGGCTGAAACTAGGGCAGCTGATTATTGTTCAAATTCAGTGAAGAAATGTATTAGGTACTCAACAGATTTCATTGTAACAGTACTTCTAATAATGAGGCAACAGATGAGAAATCAGTGCAAGACTTCATTTTGCTGGCTCTGTTGCAATTAACTTAACAAGTTAAAGCAATTTGTTATTTCCAATCTATTAATCACATGTCTTTGTTGTACACTACATTTCAATAAGTCCATTCTTCAATTGCTTTTACCTTGATCGTACAGATAAATATATCAATCTCAAAGCGGGATTCAAACTTATTACTTTTATTTTTAACACTTAGTTTCAATTTTCTAACCATCAAACCACAAAAATGTGGTGTGGCTGCATGGTGAGAAGCTTGCTTGTCCCCAACCACTTGACAACCAGTTTTACATCCCCATAACTTAGCAGTCTGGCAAAAGAAACCGATGGAATAAGTACCAGGCTTGAAAGGCAAAAATAAATAAGTACTGGGGTTGATTGATTCGACTAAAAAATTCTTTAAGGTGGTACCCCGACACAGCCACAGTTTAATGACTGAAACAAGTAAAAGATACCATTAGAAGCAAAGATTCTAAATAGGAACATAACATAAGTACATGTTTGTATGCAGCAGAGGAGCAATCAGAGAAAAAACATGCTCAAAAATTAAGGTAGAACAAAGATATGTGAAAGTTGATGTTAGTAATGTTGGACATTTCAGAGTTACAGTAGTTCTACTAAAATGTGCATAATTATTCAATTAATGCCACAAAATATTTATTTTTACACTTAGACACAGGGGCTAGTTTTAATAAGGAGAAAGAATAAAGTCAAGTTTAATCTACCATACTATCTTGCCTCGTTATTTTTAGTGATCTACAAGAGATGAATGGTAAAGTTGAAAATGTTGAGATTTGAACTCCTAAAACTCACCTCTTTGAATAACTACCCTACAATAATGAGAAAATTGTCAGTTAAAAAAATACTGAGTGAATATGTCATATGATTAGCTAGCTCTATTTCATAGCAGTGGTAGTGATGACAACAACAAATTAAATAAGTGAAATTCAGTGACTTAGTCTGAAATACATTGAGACCCAGGATTAGGGTCTAGTGGTTCAGCTATGAAGTTTCTAAGTAATCCTTTTCCAAATCCCACTGCTCTACTTGGTTTAACATACAGCCACTCCATTTTCCATAGCATTAAGCAGATGAGAGATATGTCTCTTACAAGATAGGAAGATGATCTTGTAGAGGTAGGTTTTCTCACAGAAGGAATTGAACTCAACACTGCAAATTAATAAATTAATTGCCAAATCTGCTGCTGCTTGGTGTGGCAAGCTGTTCCTACATTGCAGTACCTATTTATAGCTGGCTAAATGCTGAACTGTTTGAGAATTAAAATTTTCTGGTCACATATACAAAGCAAGGCCATGGAGAAGATAATGTAAAACCAAAAACTGATTTGTTAATTTGCACTGTTTTATTCAAATTTATGTGTAGAGAAGAGATACATTTGTTAGATTAATGTTAAATAAGCTCTAACCCAATAAAATACACAAGTTTATGTATACCAAATTTAAAAAAGAAATCAATCCAGCATGCCTAACATTATTTGACTTTATAGATTAACTATTAACACCAAACAGAGAGCCTCTACATGGTAATTCAACTTGCTAGAAATAGCAACCAAATCTCCCTCAAATCAACCCTACTACTTTTAAAAAGAATGTAATCCAAAAGGAAAAATGGGGCAGCCATGACTGGGATACTTTGATGATAGGTTTGTTTGATTAGAATTTGGCCAGGTCCTAAACAACAACTGATAAGATTTTAATACAAATGAATGCATTAGACTTCTTAGAAAAATCTCAATTAGAGATGAAAGTAGTAACTATACTAAGAAATAATATTTATTGCCATATGGCTGTACGATGTTACTACCATTTTAACCCCAGGCAAATCCTTTGCCAGCTAGTTACCAGTGCAACCGGCACCCTGTATATATTGCAAGCAGAGGAGCAAACCACAACCATCTTCCAGCAAATGACAGGATCACGAGACTGAATTGGCAGAGTTGTTACAGTGTTGCATAAACTTCATTGTGGTACATATTCCAGCACTTCATGTCATAGGATCAAATCCCCATTTCATCATTGTGGGTTCAATAAATAAAATACCAGTCAAGAACAGTAGTCCGCTGGAAACATTGGAATGGGCAGATAGGATGCCTGGCAGTATTTATTCCAATTCTTTGCATTCTGAGTTCAAACCATGCCATAGCCTGTTTTGGTGGTTGATTTAATTCATTACCTAGTTTAACACCATCATCTATCAACTTGAGTGTCTTTAGTGAAGTCCATTCCATTACAAGCATTCAGGACAGGTCTCCAGTTTGAGGTTGTGTTCTTTTCTCCCTCCTACCAGTCCTAGAGACCTGTATAGAGTTACTACCTTTTTGGTTAACTAAAAGATTTTTAAAAATCATGGTTGCAAATTTGAGATGATGTAAAAGCAAGTACCCTACAATGAAATTGTTAATGCAATCACTCACCAAAGGATTTTTACAAACCCTGTTTCTCTACTTTGTTTTAAAATGTTACTTATAATGTCTAGTATCAGGACTTGCCTTTCTCTTTAATTGTGTCACAACTCGCTGGACTTCCCACAGCTGTTCGTTTTTTGATGTATCTTCAACACCAGCATTTAGCTCTTCATGTAGCTGGTCCAATAATGATTCCTGTTTCGCTAATTCTTCCTCTAAGGCAGAAAGGTTATCCGGCAGTTCAAGAGACCATCGAGATGTGGCAGGCTTTAATGGTGGAATATATCTGAAAATGTAGGGAAGATAAAAGAAAAGAAATGGCTTCTTACTCTAAGGCACACCAGTATATCACTGGCACTTAATATTGGTTTAAAATTTTGGCACAAGGTCAGCAATTTCAGGGGAGGAGATGAATCAGTTACATCAATCTCTCCCCCGTGCTCAACTAGTACTTATCAATCCCAAAAGGATGAAAGGCAAAGTCAACCTTGGTGGGATTTAAATGCTTAGCATTTCATCCATCTTTATGGATGAAATGCTAAGCATTTGGCCTGGCATGCTAACCATTCTGCCAGCTTGCCACCTTGCTGGCACTTAATAATAGTCATCAGCAAGGCAGTGAGCTGGCAGAATCATTAGCAAACCGGGTTAAATGCTTAGTGATATTTCATCCATCTTCTCTTCCGGAGTTCAAAATCTGCCAAGGTTGACTTTGCCTTTCATCCTTTTGGGGTCAATAGAGCAATTTACCAGTTGAGCACTGAGGTTGATGTAATCAACTGGCCCATTCCACCAAAATTGTTGATCTTGTGCCAAAATTTGAAACCAATAATATAATTATCAGCTTCAGTTTGATACAGGAAAGAGTCCTCTGGTGCACAAGAACCAAATATATAGCAGTAGCAATCACTCTAAAGGGCTTGAAGTCAAATTCAAATTAAAAGGTGAAAGCAGAAACTACAGCAGATATTCTATAACCATTTCAGACATACCATATCTCAGAGAATATTATTTAATCAGTACTTCCTTTTATAAAGGAGTAAGGTGTGACAGGATGAACATTTAGTTCCAATTTCTGATAGGTGAAACAACAACTTAGAGTAGCAATTTTCAAATTTTTTCCATCCATGTTACACTGAATAATTATTATTCTGTGAACAATCTTTCCTTTAGACTGAGAACAAGACCGAACTTTGTAGATGAGGATGCATAATTCAAATAATTTGGCTCCAGTATATCAATGGAGTTTAATTTGTTAACTCTAGAGGAATAGGAAGCAAAATCAACTGTATCAAGGTTTTAACTCAGAAAGCAGAAAGACAAAATTAAATACTAGAAAACAGTTAGTCAGGCTCTTTACCATTTCCATCAATTAAATGACTATTTAATACAATTAACGATTTCAAATTTTGGAACAAGGCCAGCAATTTTGGAAGAAGGGTAAGTTGATTAAATCAACTCCAGTGTTCAACTGGTACATATTTTACTGACCCCGAAAGGATGACACGCAAAGTGAACCCTGGCAGAATTTGAACTCAGAACGTGAAGATGGATAAAATACCACTAAACATTTTGTTTGGCATGCTTATGATTCTGCCAGATCACCACCTTAATAATAATAATAATTGTTTGTAATATAGGCCTAAAATTTGGGGAAGGGGGCTAGTTGATTACATCAACCCTAGTACTCGGTTGGTACTTTAGTTTATTGACCCCAAAAAGATGAAAAGCAAAGTCAGCCTCCATAGGATTTAAGTATAGCATGTAAATATTGAGTATAGCAGGAAATATTGCTAAGCATTTGTCTGACATACTAACAATTCTGCCAGATTACCAAATAACAATAATAATAATGATTTCTTTTATTTGCCATCAGGGAAAAGACAGACAGAGTATGAGCATTTACATATAATGAAATGATTAAAAAACAAACAAAAAATGAAAGTATATACAGTATACAATAAAACAAAAAAAAAGGAAGTATACATAGTATATGACAGTTAAAAATAAAGGACCACGATGATGTGGTCTTCCTGATACAAGAGAACTTCTAGGAATAATCAAGGTACCCCTGTCCAAAATCTCCCTGAACACAAAGGGCAAATACCTTCTCCAATTCCTTTTCTGACTCACAGGTATACACTTAGAGTAGTGCCATCCACCTTTGTGATTTTCACAACTTTCACCCACCTTTCAATAAATTCACTCAAGGACAGCACCTATTTCTTGCTGGGAATAAGAAGTTGTTTGCTTTAGGTTGCAGAGTCACTCAGCTCCAGTATTGTCTTCTTGCTTACTCTATATCACAACACAAAACTGTTAACTTTCATATGCATCAGGAACTAATCTTTCACATGCTAAATCATCAGTAATCTCTTGACAAAATCTTTTTTGGTTGATTGTAAACAATTGGTTTTACCGGTCCATTGCTGAAACCTAGTTATTGTTGCTTTCTTGGCAAGTATGCACTGTTTCAGCTCTTCAATCACAACACTGACTCCTTTCGTATCAACACCATACTTCTTCAATTTTTCAAATTTACAATCATTCTTCAATTTTCCTTTTCTTTTCCTATCAAATATTGACACTACACTGTTCTCAGAAACACTAGTACAATGAAACACTGGTACTAATTTCATTGACTCTCAAAGGATGAAAGGCAAAGTCAACCTTGACAGAATTTGAACAACAACAGCAGCAGCCATCACCACCACATGACCACAATGTTTGAGAGTCAAACCTAGTATTTGATTTATTTTATTGCTTCTGCAGAGATGAAAGATGAAGTCCAGATTAGCAGGATTTAAACTGAAAATGTCAAATGTAACAAAGACTCCCACTTCCTTTACTGACTACTTTTGTCTTTATTTATAATTTCTAGCATAAGCAAAGAACTGCAACTTTTTAGGACATAGAAGGAGGATATACAGTTGATGACACTGACCCAAGTATTTGATTGGTATATATTTTATCAACTCTGGAGGGATGAAAGGCAGGATTTGAATTCAGTAAGGTATTTTTTCCCTGCAATTCTGCCAAATCTTCCACCCACCCTTTCCTAAAATAATGATGAAGTTGACAAGGATGGCAATAATAATAATGACAACAACAACATGAACATTAAAGCAACAATGATAATAATATAGAAGATTAAAAATAATAGAAATTCTTACTTTTTTATACAAGTATCACTAAAAAGTTCCTTTACATTGGAGAAAAACACATTTAGAACGCGGTGGCTGATTTGCATGGTCGGGCTCAAAACAATTGAAACATTCTGGAGACTCATCTTGTTTTCTTTTTGCTAATGAAGAGAAAGAAAATTTTACAGAAAATGACACCAAAATCTCTCTCTCTCTCTCTCTATATATATATATATATATATATATATATATATATACCGGAGTAAGCACATGAAATGTGCAACAAGGTGGAAAAAAGAGTACTCAAATACCAGAGGTAGAGTAATATGCT
>NC_069000.1:28369309-28375619 GCF_001194135.2 Octopus bimaculoides | reverse complement strand
TAAGGCAGCTGATTTCAAGTTCAAGCAATGCAATCGTGGCAATGTTTTTCGATTATGGAAGGTGCATTAGACTGTCTGAAAAACCAACACCAGAAAATTGTGTAAGTTGATGAGAAGAAGTAAGAAGCTGGAGTTTGTTTAGCACTGACTTAGCAGGCCTATGTTCAAAAGTAATCTAGCTGTAGACTATGTGATCCAATGTATCCTGCTTTTTAAATTTTACATGATACAGTATGATTTGACAGTCATCTTTAGCAGGTTGAGTAGAGAGTTGACTTCAAAAGTAAGAAGTGTGTCAAATTGGTGAAAGAACACACCTACATTATGGATGAAGATAAGAAGTAGTTTCATACTGTAAACTACTTGCTCAAACAATTCAAATGTTCAAATTTATAAAAGAAAATCTCAGCTTTTCTATTTTAAAACCACGGCAGATAATTCAGTTTACCTGGTGGTGATTTATTTCAGCTCAGTCTGACTTAACTCACCTACAGGGGTTGGACAAAATAATGGAAACACCTCGCATCATAGCATCATAATTTTGAAATGTCTATAAAACCAGCAAAAGCTTGTTCATTTTTATGTTTTTTGATTTATTATTAGTGTTGCTTAATGTTTTGCTAAAACTGCTGTTTCTTTTCAGATATCATCAGAAAAATATAATTAAAATTCATTAAAATGACAGATCTATCAGACTTTCAAAGAGGTCAAATTGTTAGTGCTCATATGGCAGGCGCTAGCGTAATGAAAACAGCTGAAATGTTTGGTGTATCAAGAAGTACTGTCTTGAAAGTAATGACAACCTTTGACAAAGAGGGAAAAACCTTCTCGTTGAAACAAAACTCCGGAAGAAAACCAAAACTTTCAGATAGGGACTGTCAGACTCTTACACGAATTGTTAGAAAGGATCACAAAAGTACAGTTCCCAAAATTACTGCAGAGCTTAATGACCACCTCGAGAACCCAGTTTCCACAAAACTGTTTGCCGGGAGCTGCACAAAGCTAGATTTCACGGGGGGGCTGCAATCAGAAAACCACTACTTTCAAAAGCAAACGTTGCAAAGCGTTTAGAGTGGTCCTACAGAATTGGTCCCTAGAGCAGTGGAAGAATGTTATTTTCTCAGACAAGTCATCCTTTAGCTTATTTCTGACCACCAGCCAGCTGAGTATACGTGTGGAGACAGCCAAAATAAGCATTTGACCCAGACTGCCTTCTTACAACTGTTAAACATGGAGGAGGATCTGTGATAATCTGGGGGTGGTGGCTCTATCTCGGAAATCCACCAGCCCAATGCTTTCCTTTCATGGCAGAATTAATAGTCAAGACTATTTAAACATCTTATCTGATCAAATTCATCCTATGGCTGCAGAAGTGTTTCCAGAGAGAAATGCAATCTTTCAGGATGATAATGCACCAATTCACACAGCTAAAGTTGTTACTGAATGGCACAAGGAACATTCTAGTGAAGTTGAACATCTTATCTGGCTACCACAGTCCCCAGATTTCAATATTATTGGACATTTATGGTGCATTTTAGAAAAAACTAGAAAGGAGTCGATATCCTCCACCATCATCACTACAAGAACTGGAGACTGTTTTAGCCGAAGAATGGACAAAAATTCCTTTGGAAACAATTCAAACTTTGTACAAGTTCATACCTTATAGAATTCAAGCTGTAATTACTGTCAAAGGTGGTCCTACCGTATATTAAAATAAATTTGTTTGAAATTTTAAGGTGTTTCCATTATTTTGTCCAACCTCTGTATGTTGAATGGCATTCTAGTTGTAGAAGGTACAGTGTGATATGAAAGAAATTTGGCTATTATTTCTAGCAAATCGAATAACTGAAAACAGGTATTTTCTTTATAGTTTTATTTTTTGAAACAACGACCTTCCACTAAATTAGCAACACTAAACTTTTGAAGCTAATGTGAGAGATCTCTAAGTGGTTACTTGAACTGCTAGAAATAGCAGTTAATCCTCCCTCAACACACATACCACAGTTTGAAACCAGACAGGATATTGCATATTGTAGTCCAAGACATACTATGTTTCAAAATAAAAAGATGGAGAAACATAGAACAATCAGCTACAATGCTTTCCATCATAGGACTGTTTGAACAGGATTGACCTGGGGTTAAACAACAACATCCGCCTTCAATTCAGGTTTAAGATGAATATTTTTTATAGCTTTTTCTTTTTAACATTTACAATGAAATTGAAAGTAAAACATTTATTAAAAATGGTTTATAATCAGATATAAATTAAATCAAATATGATATTTGGCTGTGTAGTAAGTTTGCTTCCAAACTATGTTTCAGGTTCAAATCCCACTGCATGGCATCTTGGGCAAGTGTCTTCTATAGGTTCAAGCTGACCAAAACCTTGAGAGTGGATTTGGTAGGTAAAAACTGAAAAAAGCCTGTCATATATATAGATATCATCATCGTTACCATCGTATATATGTATATATGTGTGTGTCTGCGTTTGTCTCCCTCCGTCTTTTAACAACCAGTGTTGGTGTGTTAACATCCCCATAACTTTCAGCAAGCGAGACCAATAGAAAAAGTATCAGCCTTTAAGAAAATAAGTACGGGGGTTGATTCATTCAACTGAAAATTCTGCAAGGTGGTGCCCCAGCATGGCCACAGTCTAATGACTGAAACGAGTAAAAGAAACAAACAAAATGAAATTAAATTTACAAACTTTTTTTTCTAAATATAATCATCATTGTTTAACGTCCGTTTTCCAGGCTAGTATGGATTGGACAGTTCAACCGGAGTCTGGGAAGCCAGGAGGCCGCACCAGGCTCCAGTCTGATTTGGCAGTGTTTCTACAGCTGGATGCCCTTCCTAATGCCAACCACTCCATGGGTGTAGTGGGTGCTTTTTATGTGCCACCAGCACAGGGGCCAGAGGAGGCTGGCAACGGCCACGATCGGTTGGTGCTTTTTACATGCCACCGGCACAGAAGCCAACTAAGGCAGCGCTGGCATCGGCCACGTTCGGATGGTGCTTTTTACGTGCCACCAGCACAGGTATCACAACTATAATTTCCATTTGATTTTCATTTTGTTGTTGATGTACCTGACTCAATAGGTCTCCTCAAGTACAGCAGGTTGCCCAACTATCCAAGGTACTTTTGAATGGGCTGGGGCTGGTTATGCGAAACTGGTGAAGGATACGGCTGTGAACTCACTTTATTTGCCAGGTCTTCACAGTCACAGCATGTCTCCAGAGGTCTCAGTCTTTCGTCATTGCCTCTGTGAGGCCCAACGTTCGAAGGTCATGCTTGACCACCTCATCCCATGTCTTCCTGGGTCTATCTCTACGCCGGATTCCTTCAACTGTTCGGGAATGGCACTTCTTCACATATCTCTCCTCATCCATCCGTAGAACACGACGTCTCTCTTGCACGCCACATCCTATGCTTCTTACGCCCAACATTTCTCTCAGGGCGCTTACACTCTGTCATGTGTGCACACTGACATTACACATCCAGCGGATCATGCTAGCTTCATTTCTTTCAAGCCTACACATGTCCTCCGTAGTCACAGCCTCGTACAATCTACCTTTCACTCTGAGCGAGAGGCCCTTTGTCACCAGTAGGGGTAGAAGCTTTCTAAACTTTGCCCAGGCTATTCTTATTCTAGTGGTAACACTCTCTGAGCATCCACCCCAACTACTAACTTGGACACCTAGGTAGCGGAAGCTATCAACTACTTTTAGTTTCTCCACCTGGCATGTGATGGAATCTGTTTTCTGAGTATCTGTGGTGTTTATTGCCCCTGTGCATCTGCCGCACACGAAAGCTACCTTCTCGGTTAATCTTCCTTTGATGTTGCGGCACCTCTTATGTGTCCATAGCTTACACTGGGTACATCTTATGGGGTCTCTACCTACACCATTTCTGGGGTGTGTGATGTAATTACATTCCTACTTACTAGAACTTTGGTCTTTGCTACAATGACTCTAAGGCCTTTTGATTCTAAACCTTGCTTCCACATCCAAAATTTCTTTTCTAGTTTTGGTAGTAGTTCTGCTATAAGGGCCAGGTCATCAGCATAGAGGAGCTCCCAGGAGCAACCCATCTTGAATTCCTCTGTTATTGCCTGGAGGACTATGATGAATAAAAGGGGACTGAGGGCTGAACCTTGGCAGACCCCTACTTCTATCCAGAATTCTTCACTATACTCATTGCCAATCCTAACCTTACTAACGGCCTCTCTGTATAGGACCTGTACAGCCCTTATTAACCATTCATCAATCCCCAGTTTCCGCATCGCCCACCAGATAAGGGACCAGGGGACCCTGTCAAAGGCTTTCTCCAAGTCCACAAAAGCTATGTATAGGGGTTTATCTTTAGCTAGGTATTTCTCCTGCAGTTGTCGAACCAGGAATATGGCATCAGTGGTGCTTCTACCCAGCACAAAACCGAACTGCATCTCATCTAAGCAGACTCTCTCCCTAATGAGATGGGCTATGACCCTCTCCATGACCTTCATCACCTGATCCAGCATTTTGATACCCCTGTAGTTATTTCTATCTAGAGCATCACCTTTACCCTTATAGCAGTTGACTTTGGTGCTGCTATGTCAGTCATTGGGTATGACTCCATCATGAACTACCTGGTTTACAATGCGGGTGACTAAGCCATAGCCCACACCATCAGATGTTTTAGGCATCTCAGCAGTGATTCCTGATGGGCCGGGGTTTTTCCTGGCTTCATCTACCAGCAAGCTGTCTATTCGGATAGCTGGTCCCTCTACTGGGTCAATATTTGGCAGGTTCTCCTCCTCCCATTCATTCTCCACGTTCAGCAGTCTTTCATAATGGCTTCTCTAAGCCTCTTTCTTTTCAGAATCATTAAAAGCAAGTGCACCATCATCCATGCGGACACATTTCTCTCCTGTGACATCACAATTTTCTCTCAAACACTGTCTTGCAATCCGAAATACCTCAGTTCTTTGGTCCTCATGTCGCTGGACATTGACAAACTTCTTCTTTTCTGCTTCACCCTTGGCTATGTATACCTGTCGCCCAGCTTCCGTTTGGGCTACCTGGTACAGTTCCCTGCTACCCCCACCCTTCCAGGCCTGTTTCTTTGCTCTAATGGCTTTGTCTACTCTACTATCCAACCCCCATGTAACTCTAGGTCTGGAAAGGACTTTACACCATCTGCAGACTTGGTCTGTGGCACTCAGCAAGCTGTCCCGTAGGAATTTCCAGCCACCTTCTATGTCCGATGTCTGTAGCTCCTCCTTCTTCTCATCAAATTTCTTGATGAGGATGTCCCTAAATCTCTGACCATGTGAAGGGTTCTTTAGCTTCCAAATCCTTCTGTTTTGGATTGGTCTGCTTCTTGGTATCCTTCTGGCCTCGAGCCAATTTGCTAAGCTAAGCTAAGTCTCATTCCTGCTCCTTTCATTCAATCCTTGCACCATTTCCCCTAAACTCGCTTCCGGTTGCATCTATCTGTTTTAAAATCCCTGTCCCATGTGTTCCCTACCATCCCATTCTCTCACATATTCTTGTCCAGTCGCCAAATGATTAGGCATTGCTAAGTTAAGTTAAGTCTCATTTCGATCCTTCATTCACTCATTCGCCATTAACACTTTAAATGTATTGTTTACTATTTAAATGTATTGTTTACTAACAGTTAATTTTTCTCAGAAGCTAATTAAATTAGGATAATTATTTGTCTCTTGGCCTGTTTAATTTCTTATTCCTCGTTTCTCTAGTTTAATTTCTCATCTGCCATGAACACTATGAATGTATACTATGCTAAACACTCCTGCTACTTACATTAGATCCTCATACCATTTCTCCAAATTAAACTCGCTTGTTTGCAGTGTGCCCACCATGTCCCGCCCCCACCACCAATACCGAATATCCCGATCTTTATCTCTATCTTCTCACCATCTACACTGGCTATCTCTCTCTCCTCCCACCACCATTACCTGATGTCTCTTCTCTCCACTGCTCCTCCTCCTCACTGGGCTGTTCTCTATATATTACCTGCACTCTTCCTCTTCCTCTCTCTCTCTCCTGGGACATATGCAACTAACTCAGTTGCCCTTCATTTCGTTTCGTTCTGTCTAGTGATTTCTCACCTGGGCAGGGAACACTGACGGGGTCGGGGGTGTAGGAATACTTCTAGCAGAGAAATGGGTGGATAAGGTAATCGAGGTAGTTAGAGTGTGTGACAGAGTACTTAAGATCAGACTAGTACTTCATCATAGATTAGCTACTGTCATCTCAGCCTATGCACCTCAACCGGGGTTACCGGATGGTCTGAAAGACCAATTCT
>NC_069000.1:28365130-28366900 GCF_001194135.2 Octopus bimaculoides | reverse complement strand
ATGTGTAACGTCAGTGTGCATACCCGTCAGAGTGTAAGTATCTTGAGAGAAAAGCTGAACATTAGAAGCATCAGTTGTGGTGTGCAAGAGAGACGATTGCGCTGGTATGGACATGTGGTGAGAATGGATGAGGATAGCTGCGTGGAAAAGTGCCACACCCTTACAGTTGAGGGAACCCGTGGAAGAGGTAGGCCCAGGAAGACCTGGGCTGAGGTGGTGAGGCAAGACCTTCAAACATTGGGCCTCACCGAGGCGATGACTTCTGACTGAGACCTTTGGAAATGTGCTGTGTGTGAGAAGACCCGGCAAGCCAAGTGAGATCGTTGCCAGTGCCCCCGGACTAGCTCTTGTGCAGGTGGCACATAAGATGCACCATTTTGAGCATGGCCGTTGCCAGTACCGCCTGACTGGCCTTCGTAGGATTTTCGAGCGAGATCGTTGCCAGTGACCCTGGAGTGGCTCTTGTGCGGGTGGCACATAAAAGACACCATTTCGAGCGTGGCCGTTGCCAGTACTGCCTGACTGGCCTTCGTGCGGGTGACACGTAAAAGCATCCACTACACTCTCTGAGTGGTTGGCGTTAGGAAGGGCATCCAGCTGTAGAAACTCTGCCAAATTAGATTGGAGCCTGGTGTTGCCATCCGGTTTCACCAGTCCTCAGTCAAATCGTCCAACCCATGCTAGCATGGAAAGCGGACGTTAAATGATGATGATGATGATGATGATGATGATTACCAGATGTCTCTTCTCTCAATCCCCTTTCCTCTCTGGTGCTGTTCTCTATACAACCTACACCCCCACTCTCTCCCTGAAAAACGCAACTAGGTTAGCTGCCCACCTACTTAACCGACTATCCTTCGTTTCGTTTCATTCCGTCTAGAAATATTGCAACAACTACCCAGTAATTTTCCATGCACATATCAAGTGAAGGAGACAGCTCATGAGCTGTACGCGTGTGCTTGTTTGCCTGTGTCTGTGTGCGTGCATGCTTGTGTGTATGTATGGATGAACTTGCTTCTTCTCTCTCTGTCTGAAATCATCCCCCCCCCTTACGATGACCATAATGCTTGTACTCACAATGGATGAACTTGCTTCCTCTCTCTCTCTGTCTGAAATCACGCCCACCCCCTTACGATGACCGTAATGCTTATACTCACAATGCCGCTAACACCTAAAACACCTAATCCTACCTCTAGTAGGGGCTATCTTAATCCTAACACACTTGAATGTTTGAATGATGTCAGGTCAGAAGTGAGAACAGATGAAGCATGCCAAAAAAACGAACACGACAACCTCCCTCTTCTTTTCAGGAACTGAATAACATCTCTCCTCCCCAAGCCTCACCCCACATTCCTTTCCCAGTTTTCAAAGTTGGCACAGTCAATGTAGGCACACTGAAAGGTAGGTCTAGTGAGATTGTAGAGAAGCTTGGAAGGAGACGTGTCAATGTATGCTGCATACAAGAGGTAAGATGGAGAGGAGCTTCAGCTAGGATCCTCACAGACAAGGCACATAGGTACAAAATCTTCTGGTAAGGTAACACGGATGGAGTGGCGGGTGTAGGCATACTCCCTGTGAAGAAATGGGTAGATAAAGTCATAGAGGTTGTCAGGGTATGTGATAGAGTGCTTAAGCTTAGGCTAGTCCTGTAGAACAGCATAGCTACAATTATCTCTGCCTACGCCCCACAAGCAGGCCTACCAAATGATCAGAAGGACCATTTTTATGATACCCTTCTACAGGCTACCTCAAAGACGAGTGGCAATGACC
>NC_069000.1:28363574-28365120 GCF_001194135.2 Octopus bimaculoides | reverse complement strand
CAGAAGGACCATTTTTATGATACCCTTCTACAGGCTACCTCAAAGACGAGTGGCAATGACCTATGGCTGGAGATTTTTGTGGGCATGTTGGGCAGCAATCAGGTATCTTCACTGGTGTACAAGGGGGTCATAGTATTGGTTCCCCAATCAACGAGGGAACTAGGCTACTGGAGTTCTGTGATGCATGTAACGTTTTAATCTGCAACACTAACTTCAGGAAACCAGACAGCCACCTGATAACCTATCAATCAGGTGACTCTGCTAGCCAAATTGATTTCATCCTCACCAGACAACGGGATGGAGGGTTGCTCTTAAATACAAAGACCCTCCCAGGTGAAGAATGCACGCCCCAGCATAGGCTAGTCCAAATTCTCTAGATCCATCTTTGATTTAGTGTCTGCTAATGAATAGTGACACTTTTATAAGCCAGAATACATCTACACACAACAACATTCCTATACTTCATAACAGGCCACTGAACAAGCTTACATAGTTGTAACCCTTTAAACACCATCACAATATGAGACTGTTAAATCATTCATATTTCAATTAAAATCTCAATCAAAATTTCATAACATGATTGATATCATGAAATTTCAGTCAGTCAAAACATAATATATAACAATGCATAAAATTATAACTATTTCACTAACCCACTCCTTCAAAATCTTAGTTATAGGTGCAGGCATGGCTGTAGGCTAAGAAGTTTGCTTCCCAACCTTATGGTTCCAGGATCAGTTCCACTGTATGAGACCTTGGGCAAGTGCCTTTTACTATTGCCTCAGGTTGACCAAAGCCTTGTGAGTGAATTTGGTAGATGGAAACTGAAAGAAACCTGTTGTATATATATCTATGTGTGTGTGTGTGTGTGTGTGTGTGTGCATGTGTGTGTCTTTGTGCTTGTTCCCACCACCACCACTGCTTGACAACAGGTGTTGGTGTGTTTATATCCCCATAACTTAGTGGTTCAGCAAAAGAGTACCAAGTTTAACAAAAAAAATAAGTACTAGGGTTGATTCATTTGACTAAAAGTTCAAGGTGGTGCCCCAACATGGCCACAGCCTAATGACTGAAACAAGTAAAAGATAAAAACATACTGGAAATAGAAATATAATCACGAAAGGGTTAAGCTGATTCAAATAACAGTCTTAGAAATGAGAACTGATTGGTGAAATTTTACATCAGGAGTGGCAAGCTACCAGGCTTGCAAGATTCTGACTCACATTCAAATTTGAAATCATTGATGAAGTCTCTAAAAACCTATATGCTAAAAGTGGCTTAAACCTTAAAACTAAAACAGTAATTGAGCTATGAGTTTGTAAATTTAAATATTCATTATTTTACATAGTACAGATGTGGCCATATAGACTTTTATGTACTTATAATTCATCCCTAGCACTAAAAATATTCCCCACTCTTGTTCTGCCTGCTAGAAATAGCTGTCAATTCTCCCTTGTACTACACCTGATCATTTTTCTTTAAAAAAAAAAATGGGCACATTAGATAATGTAGTTCATGAAACATTAACCAGAAAAAAAGAAGTTTT
>NC_069000.1:28358988-28363274 GCF_001194135.2 Octopus bimaculoides | reverse complement strand
AAATTAAAAATTAAAATTTATATATATATATTATAAAAGAAACAAAGAAAACATGCCTTAGAATCTTTTAAAATCTATACTTTGGCATAAGGCAATGACTAAAAGCAGTAAAATCATAATAGTCAGTGGCAGCACCACCACCATCATCATCATTGTCAGTAGCAGCAGTAATAATCCTTTCTACTATAAGCACAAAGCCTGAAACTTGGGGGGAGGGGTCAGTCAATTAAATCGACCCCAGTACGCAAGTGGTACTTAATTTATTGACCCCGAAAGGATGAAAGGCAAAATCGACCTCAGCTGAATTTGAATTTAGAACATAAAGACAGACGAAATGCCACTAAGCATTTTGCCCCGCATTCTACTGATTCTGCCAGCTCGCTGCCTTTGTAGCAACAGTAATGATGACTACAAAAAAAAAAATGCTGTATTGATCCCAGTCTAGTGACTACTTTATCAGCTTTGGATTAATTCTGAAAAACAAAATCAGCAGGGGCAGGATTTCAAGTGCTTTTACATTGCACCGGCACTGGCCATGCGTGCTTTCTTTGTGGCTCTAAATGGATACTTTTTATATGGCACCAGCACAGACAGTTTTTACATGGAACCAACACCGGTGCATTTTACATGGCACCAGCACCTGCAAGCCCTCGGTGATAGAGGGACATGTCTGTATGTATAGATGGCCATGATTTTACTTAGCTTGATGTGTCTTCTCAAGCACAGCAAATTACTAAAAGTTTTGGTTCATTGTCATCTCTTCAGTGAGGCCCAACATCTGAAGATCCTTTCTTACCACTTCATCCCACGTCTTCCTGGGACTACCTCTTCCACATGTTTCCTCTGCAATTAGAGAGCAAGACCTCTTGATGCAGTTGTCCTCATCCATATAGTCTTCTTTCTTGCACACTGCATCTGATATCTCTTATACCCAATTTTTCTCTTAAATCATTTACACTCTGTCCTAGATGCACACTAACATTACCCATCCAGTGGAGCATGCTTGCTTCATTTCTTTCAAGTCATTGCCTGTCCTCAGTAGTCACAACCTATTTCTAATTACCATGTAGTTACACAGGCATCATACAATCTGCATTTCACTCTGAGGGAGAGGCCCTTTGTTACCAACAAAGGCAATAGCTTTGAATTTTGCCCAGCCCATTCTTATTTCAGCAACTACACTTTCAGAGCTTCCTCCCCCACTGCTAACTTGATCACAGAAACCATCGACTACTTCTAAGGATTCCCCTAGACATTTGTGGGAATCTTTATTCTGCACATTCCTAATGTTTATTATACCTGCACATCTGCCACACATGAAGACTACTTAAAGCTAACAAAGTCCAAAGTTCTAGTGGATAGGAACATAGACAGGACTCTACTCCCTTCAGATAAATGGCCCTGCTCAATATGTATGAAAAGTGTAGCCAGGAATTCCATACGGTATATTCAGTGCAAGATATGAACATACAAGAGGTGTAAAGAAATCGCAGGGAGGTTAGTAGAGAAAGTAGTTTTTGTATATGAAAGATGTGCAAGAGCAATAAACACCAAGGATACAAAGGAAATAGAGTGAGTAGTTTCTGTTACCTAGGTGAACTAATTAGTATTGGAAGATGTGTAGAAAGTATACTTGCTAGAATAAGAGTGGGATGGAGAAAGTTCAGAGAGTTAAAACCTCCATTGGCAACAAGTGAAAGGTAGTTTGTATGATGCATGTGTATGATCAGCAATGCTATATGGTAGTGAGACATGGGCCCTGAATGCAGAGGATTTGTGAAGGCAATAGAGGAATGATGTTAGGATGTGCCATTGGGTGTATAATGTCAGTGTGCATGTATGACAAAGTGCTAATGTATTGAGAGAAGAATTAAGCATAAGAGGAATCAGATGTAGAATGAAAGAGAGGATTGTGATGGTTTGGTCATGTGATGCATATGGATGAGGACAGCTGTACAAAGAAGTGCCAATTACTTAAAGTGGATAGAACTTGTGAGAGAAAAAAATTCAGGAAGGTATAAAATGAAGTGCTGAGATCTGACCTCAAGATACTGAATCCCATGAAAGAGATTACAAAGGACCAAAAGAGTTGACAATTTGCTGTGCTTGAAAGGCCCATCCATCACAGCGCCAGTATGTGCTGGGTCTTGCACCCAATCTGCCTGCATCAAGCATTTCTCCCACATCCTCCTAACATCTAACCCTCCATCATTCTTTTGACAATGTAATCATTTGAGAGTAGGATCAGCAACATTTCATCCCCACTTTTGCACTACCAACTACCTCCTACAGCCCCTAGAACCACTTCTTTTTAAAATCCATCCCTCATTCTCATTATTTTCTCTGTCCATACTACTACTTTTGACTGATCACCCACTTTCTATGCTTTTGTAGCAAACTCATAAGAGGCGGAGAGAGAACGTAGGTTCGTTTGCCTGAACAGGAGAAATTATTGATTTCTCTCATTGGTTGAAAATTTCTGCCCATATACGAATTCTGAACTTTCATTAAGGAAATATTTCACGAAGTACGGTTCTAGAATTCATGTATGAGCAGTTATAAAAACCCTGATTTTCTGGAAACTCTCCAGTGATCGTTGGGTTGTCACTCAAATCCACGACACTCACCCTCTTGAGTATCAGCTAATATTTATGCCATGTTCAATACTCAATTCCAACAATATTGAATTGTTGTGAACTCTAGTAGTTAGAATGAAAGATTAGTTAGTGTAAATTTTAAGTCATAATTCACTACAACAAAATGACTTTATTTCTAATAGTTCTATAAAAGCTAAATGTACATAATAAACTAATGTAGAATTTTAATTCTTTTTACTTCTCGTTTCTTTCAACTTGTTGAATTTATTTCTGTATATTTATGAAACTGTATCTTTTTATGTAACGGTCAAAAGAATACGAATCTATATCTTCAACATACATGTACGTATTGAACGCACATTCAGCGTCTTGGTATGTATACATCATAACATTTACACAGCCTAAAATAAGAGTTATACTTAGTGATAAATATTTATAATTAAGTTATAAGTAATGAGATTATCATCATAGCTTTTAATTAAGAAACAATAATATTTGTTATAACTTACGATCGAAAACATTGTAATTAAGATATAGTATTCACTCCCTGACCGTAACACATAAAACTTTTAACTCCCCTTTTAGCAACATCTTAGGTCTGCCAACCTCATCTTTAACTCCTATCTGCTATCATTCACAATACTTCATATCTGCCATTGATCTCCCTTCCCTTGTTTTCCCACTTACTATAGCCATCCTCATGTATCTTTGACTTCCATCCCTGCAACGGTTCATCACTCACCCCTTCCCTTTATTCTCACATCCAACACATCATCTCCTTGCTTTCATATCTGCTCTCCACACTCTTGTCACATGGATTTATGCTTATTCTGCTTGAAGATTATGTTAAGTGTACAGATGTTTGTAACAATAAGGTATATTTGTTTTGGGTTATCACCAGTGAAATTATTTGGTTGAGTTGATATTGATGAATGCAAGAACATGAAATTCAGTTGAAATTTTAAATACAAATATATTTAATTCATTGTTACACAAAATGTCTTGTTATCACAACCAACAACAGAAGAGAAATATTTGTACCGAATTCAAATAGTTCAACAATATATGATGTATTTGCTTGTCAAGAATGATAATAGTTGTGAGTGGAGGATATTGTAATCTGTCAATAATCAACTGAACAATCAGAACAACAGAATACAGCTGACAAGATATGAAATACGAAGCTCTGGATTGCATTATGCAGAATCTTATCTTATCTTCAGCATTAAATACTGGCAAAAAGAATCCAGTGAAGGAGCTTTTGTGTGGTACACAGCACCCACACTTCCTCAAATTATACCCAACCATCTTTACAAATCATTTGGAAAAATATTCCAAATCAAAGATATGCTTGATCAGGTTTAGTCTGGAGCCACACAAAAACAGAAGACAATAAAATTTAAAAAAACAAACAAATCTAATACTTACTTGAAGCATCTTCAAATTTTGGCATTAATGCTGTGGTGAGCACTGGTTCTGGTAGTTCTCGTAGAAACTGCTTTAGTAGACTAGCAACAACATTTGGTTCGTGTTCATAAAGGTAAGCAGGGACTCCATTATTATAAGCTTCTTTTAGCATCTGTACTTTTGATTTTACTCCAGAGATCCGATAGATTCCTTCACATAACAAGCCTTTTAACAAAATATTAAAATTCATTAATCTATCACTGATTAACCTCAAATTGTTTA
>NC_069000.1:28352841-28358749 GCF_001194135.2 Octopus bimaculoides | reverse complement strand
ATATATGTTTTTTGTTTTTTTTTGGTAGTGGTAAAACGGAGAGAATCCTGAAGTCTAACTGAAACATCACACCTTGCTTACAACTTCAGAGAAGGACTATATGTCTCCAATTTTACTTATTTTTCATTTTCCAATGAGAATTCTGCCTGTTAAGCTGCTGGAGTAAACTTATGACCAAAAGCTCACCCAATCATGGTCATTCCATCTTTTTCTTGAGAAGTACAAATCTAAGATGACATTATTACATGTTGGGTGATAATTATAGAGGCTCCCTAACTACCTTGCAAAAGACTTTTGTAGACTATATAGCTGTTGCAAGTATATGAAATTTCAGGAAATCTACAATGTGTGTGTGGGGGGGGGATTTTCTCTTTGAGATTTATTTCAGTTCTAAATGGATTTCAAGCCAGTCACAAGACTTTTTGAGTTAAGAGACTTCTTGGAGTTTCTAAGTATGTGGTTGATTTAGTGTACATATATATGTAAGGGTATGTACTAGCATTCATGTTCAGTGTGAACATGTCTCCTGAGTGCTTAGGTGTTTGTGTATGTGTGCATCATTAACTCTTATATGTGTGTCCTAGTAGATGCACACAACTAAGTGTATGCAAATATTCATTTAAAGAATCTCAGATAGAGAATATTTGGAATGTCATATAAATTTTCACAAAGTTGCTAATAGATTGGATTCGAAGGAGGCGCATCAGTTTCTTTTGCTCTGTCTTAGAAAAGGCTAGTATTTTTAGCTTTTATGCAAATTCATTAAAACAGCCTAATGCACCTATATTCTTTTACTTGTTTCAGTCATTTAACTGTGGCCCTGCTGGAGCACCGCCTTTAGTTGAGCATATTGACCCCAGGACTTATTCTTTGTAAGCCTAGTACTTATTCTATCGGTCTCTTTTGCCGATCTGCTAAGTTGCAGAGACGTAAACACACCAGCATCGGTTGTCAAGCGATGTTGGGGGGACAAACATATACACACACACACATACATACATACATATATACAACAGGCTTCTTTCAGTTTCCGTCTACCAAATCCACTCACAAGGCTTTGGTCAGCCCGAGGCTATAGTAGAAGACACTTGCCCAAGGTGCCATGCAGTGGGACTGAACCCAGAACCATGTGGTTGGTAAGCAAGTTACTTACCACACAGCCACTCCTATGCCTATGATAAGTTCAAATGAAACTTTATAGCCAGGAAAACTGATGCTCTCATGTCAAAAGGTAACAGGAAGGACATGAAAAAAGACAAAATCCCAAAACGCCAAAAGGAAAAATGAAGAAGCATAAGGATAGAAACTGACAGAGCCCAGGTTGAATCTAAATTTTATTTAAATGGCACCTGCTGGCATGGAGAAACAGGATAGGGTTGCAGCTTTGCCCATCCCAAAACTTATCGGAACAACAAGCAGGGAAACCTGAAACAAAACCAGCAAAAACATAGAGGGAAATCACTAAGCATGCATCTGCAGACTAATAGTACAGCAACTGGAAGAACCATGTCTCAAAAGAGTAGGAAAAGAGATCAACACATGCATTCTGCACCCCTCAAAAGTCAATATGCAGAGGCTGTACAAACTGCAGCTATCGATGTCAAAGCTTCTTTAGTCTCCCACTTCTGCCTCTTCTTTCCTTCAACTCCACTTTCTCTTTTTAGGGAAGGCATGCTTCATGTTCTTGTGACAAACAAGTAAAAGTTGTAAACATTGTACAGAGAAAAGAGTAAACCTTAATGTAGTTGTAATTAGAAGTAGAAAATGAATTACTCTGCTTTAAAGCTTATAGAAGAGATTGTATTGTAGAATCCAGTTGACTTGTTCAACTGCTTGTAATATTGTTTTGTTGAAGTACCCCAAATATCCAAGGATAGAAATGGGACAACCACTTTTGAATGATTTTACTAGCAGTCACAGGTTTGCTCGGGGTAGGCAGTCGAAGTTTTTATTGATAACAAACAATTTACAGTATGTACACCGGAAGTTGCAAGCTATGCAAAAATGGAAAATTGATTTACACTGATAAGACTGAACTATTTTTAGAACGATAAAGAATGATTAACAGTTAAATGAATAAACAACAGTCAAGTAAATTTAACATAGAATGTTTACCACCACAATTTTATACCCTTAGTTGTGCAGTATGTGTAGTAGGCAAGGCAAAAATACGTGGGTTTCACTCAAGTGAGTCTCAGTCCTTTTTTGATGCCATTTGTAAAAATGTCCAGACATGAATGTAGATAGCCATCATATTATGATAAGCTGGAGATCCATCTTTACAATTGCAATTTTATAAATGGAGTTCAAGCTTATCGCATTATGGTCAATTTTGCACCCCACTTCAATCAGTGCCCAGGGCATGTACCCCCTTGCCCCACCCTAGAGTGTTCCTGGGTTTTGCAAATATGTGGTGGAATTAGTGTGTGCATGTATGTGGGTGTATGCACCTGCATTTATGTTCTGTGTGAACACGTCTCTTTAATGCTTAGGTGTTTGTATTAGATGGAGAATCTTTGGAATAACTTACAAATTTCCATTGTACCATTAATAAATTGGATTTGAGGGAGATGTGCATATGTTTTTTTTTACTGTTCCTGAGAAAAACCTAATATTTTTAGGCTTTTGTGCAAATCTATAGCTAAATACATATGTATGGACATTTGTTTGTATATATACTTATGTGTATCAGGGATTGGAATGGCACAAGAAATAGGGTGTTGGACAAAATACATTGCTGATGTTTGGCGATGTTCTATTAGATTCTGAATTCCAAACCCACCCAAGCTGACTTTGTCTTACTTCCTTTAAAGTTACTAAATCAAGTGCCAAAAAACAGAGGATCAGGAGGGATACAACTAACTGAAATCTTTAAAGATAGTGGCTTAGCACAGCCACAGTCCAATGACTCTAAAACCAGTAAAATAAGAAAAAAAGTTTCTAATTATCTGACAGACTGTTAAATAGTAAAACTGATAGGAGAAATTGCAAGTCAACAATGAAAATGATACATAGGAAGGTAAGTTATTTCTACTGACCATGTTCCTCAATATAATCAATACATTCTCTAAATATAGCAGGTAGTTCAATGCCATCATGGCATTTACTTCTTTCCACAGCAACAGTTAAAGGAACTCCAAAAACAGGTTTCTCGCATATGTTTCCTGATGGTTGCACAGCACCAGCTTCTAAAAAGAAAATATTAGAATAAAAAGAGGTCACACTTTTGCTGATAATAATTAGTCATAGCTGTGAATGTTTACGTAAGATGTTTTCAACATTAAAAGATGCTCTGTCGAAATATTACATACCTCAGTGTGTGTCCATTGCTTATCTCTAACTTTGGTGATACCTTATTTTGGCATGGGCAGCTCTCACAAATCATTTCTCCATACCTAGTATTTTTATGTTTCCTAGACTACAGAATATAAAGCCCTATTTAAAAAATCCTTCTACAGTCAAAAATACAAGCAAGAAATATCTGTTATTCATGAAGCATTCCTACTGTTAAAAGCCAAGGCTATGGTGAAGGCATTTTCCAAAGGTATCACATCATGAGATCAAAGCCAGAATCTCATGATTGCAAGGTGAACTTCTTAACCATGCAGCTATGTTTGTGTTTATAATACTCTGAAATGTTTCAGTAGAAATAACTCATATTTCAAAGTCTGGTCTAAATCCATACAGAATCCTTTCCAGAAGCAGCTTTATTATGAAACATACAAACACAACCTCATCTATCTGTAATCTCAGCAAATGCATAAAGAGATTGCCAGCAAGCCAATTAAAGGTGTTGGAATCAATTAAATCAACTGCACTTCTCTCTCAAAATGTGTAACCTTGTGCATAGGTTAAGCACAAAAACAAACAATAGTAGTTGAGTAGCTTTAGTAATCTACTATTCAGTGGTGGTTGTTATTGCAGCTGTTTAACTGAGGTCAACCTTTAACAGCAGACCTATGAGCAGTGGCACTCCACCAGTGATCATCTCACTATTTTGTATATCAGAACTATATTGAAATACAAAAAAAGAATACATTTGACAAACAGTATGGGTTTATTGAAGATTTGGCTGCTATTTGTAGCAAGTCAAGAGATTACATAAAGGGAAGTCTTTTAAAAATAAAAAAGAAAAAGGAAAAAAGCTGGTAATGGCATCCTTATAGTTTGGGTTGGCTGCAATAAGCTATGAAGAGAGTATGAATGAAAGATAACTGGCAGACAAAGGATGGAGATGAAAGATGAGAGTTAGGTGAAGACTTGATCCAAATGGCAGGAGACTGTGGAAAAGAAAAGCCCAGAAAAACATGGAAAGTAATAACGAGAGTTGATCACAGGATGCTGAACAAGGGCAAGACCTGTCCAACATATACCAGTTTGTAAAAATGAGTATAAAATAATGACGATGGCAGCAACAGTAGTGCTGTCATCACTGCCCCGATAGTTTAATGTATAACATTAAACAACTTACCAGAAAAGCCTATGTGAAAATCCTGACGTTTGGATTTCTTTTTGTCTTTCAGTTTATATTTCACACGCTTGGTTTCTTTTTCATCTTTCTTCTTCTCTTCTTTGCGTCCTTCTTTCTTTTCTTCCTGAAATTAATTTTCAACATTTGATTACTCCTTAGCAGAGACGGACAAAACATTAATACTCAAATAGTTTGTGTGGCAAACATTATAGCATTAACAACAACAAACTAAAAAATTCTCAATTTACAACAAAACAAAAAAAGAAACCAAAACTTTTTAACAGAATACACTAATAAAGACATGAATTTTTCGTCTTTTTAGAGATGAAAATCTTAAAGAAATTTTAAAACAAGCAGATAATATATTTCTTAAAAGGATTTAACATGTAAAACAATATTTAGTCAATCAAGGGAGTAAACAAAAACAAAAAACAAAAGGGAAACGAAGTTTAAGACTAATATGAAAAACAAAGGTGTGAAGACAGGGATTCATAAATGAAAACTCTGGAAACATGCAATGATATAAACTACTGAGATCATGGAAATCTAAATGTAGAGAGTCAAACAAAGGTCATTAAAACAGCCAGGAACAAATATATAAGAACAACTTTGAACAATACACTTGGACCAAAGGATGCTGAGGGATATTTTGGCTTCTAAAACTAGACAACCTCAGAATACATAAACATAAATAGATATTTATGAACACATAATTTAATTACACAAATACATTCATGCATGTACGTATCTTTGTATGGAGATGTGTGTGTGTGTTTCTATACATACATATATATATATATATACATACATATATATATATATGTATATATATATATATATATATATATATATATATATATATATATATATATATATATATATATATATATATATATATACACACACACACACATAGAATTCAGTTAGACGTTATGTTAGCCTCATGAAAAGATGGTATCATCCAAGGAAAAAAAATGGTTCAATACCTAATCAATTTCCCTGCTCGAAACATCAAAGACTTTCTCTATTGCCGAGCATTAAACTAATACATCCATTTGTTGTCTACACCACCTGTCTTCGTCTGTTGTTTTTTCGTAAATTCTCCCATATATATATATATATATACTACACTCTCTGAGTGGTTGGCGTTAGGAAGGGCATCCAGCTGTAGAAACTCTGCCAAATTTAGATTGGAGCCTGGTGTTGCCATCCGGTTTCACCAGTCCTCAGTCAAGTCGTCCAACCCATGCTAGCATGGAAAGCGGACGTTAAACGATGATGATGATGATGATGATATGTGTGTGTGTGTGTGTATATATATATATATATACACACACACACACATATATATATATATACATATCATATACATATATACATACATATCATATACATATTGCTTATATGCATATAATATGTATATATATATATATATAT